>NW_026623416.1:1401733-1444462 GCF_030028575.1 Malurus melanocephalus | reverse complement strand
CAGGTCATAATCCTGATGTCACCCCATTCACTGTGACCCTTTGTGTCCAACCCCTGAGCCAGGTGCTCACCCACTCCATGATGTGTTTATACAGCTGTGGGCTGGATGTTTTGTCCAAAAGGATCTGTGAGTGWCAATACTGAAARCTTTACTGAAATCCAAAAAGACTACATCAGCTGGCTTCCCTTGGGTATCTAGGTGGGCCACCTTGTTGTAGAATGAAATCAGGTTTGACAAGCAGGGCTTTCCCTTCATGAAGCCGTRCTGGCTGAGACTAATGACTGGGTTGTCTTCCAGGTGTTTTTCAGTACTCCCAGAATAATCTTTTCCACAATTTTACTGGGCACTGAAGTGACACTTCAGTGTAGTTTCCAGTTTCTTCCTTCTTTTCCTTCTTGACAATTAGCATAACATTCACCAGCTTCCAGTCAGCTGGAACCTCTTGAGATTCCCAAGACTGCTCAAAAACCATGGAGGCTTTGTGATGACATTACCAGCTGCCTGAGGATTACTGAATCCCATCAGGCCCCACAGATTTGAAGGGATCCAGCTGGAGCAGCAGATCTTGCRCAAGTTCAGGATCAACAGGAAACTGCTCCTTCTTGGAGTCATGGTCCTCCAGCTCAGGGCACTGAAACCCCCTTGGTCYRTCATCCATGTTGAAGACAGAGGCAAAGAATGCATTAAATGCCTCTGCCTTGTCCCTGTCCCTGTTTGTGAGGTGACCAYCCTCATCTGGTAACGGGCCAATGTTATTTCTACACTGCCTTTTGCCATTAATAYATTTGAAAAAACTCTTTTTAATTGTCTCCCACATCAACTCCAGTTGAGCTTTGGCTGCACGAATTTTCTCCCTACAGTGGGAAGCAGCATCTCTCCATTCTCCCCTTGTTACCTGATCTTACTTCCACTGAGCACCTTCCTTTTTTGCTTTATTTTCAAGAGAACATCCCTACTCAGCCAAGCTTCCTGCTTCACCTGCCTGGCTTCCAGCATTTAGGAATTGCATGTTCCTRTGCCCGCAGAGGTGATGTTTAAAAAGTGACCAGCACTGATGAACTCCAGCAACTGCCCAAATATTCTACCAGGGGATTTTATTTACTAGTTCCCTGAGCTCGACTCTCCTCATGTCCAGAGCGGAGATTTTGCTGGCACTTTTTCTCCCATCAACAGAGATTTTAAACTCAATCACTTTATGTTCACTGTGGCCAAGACAGTCACTGATCTCCACTCATGAGATCCTCTCTGCTGACAAGATTGAGGAAGGAATTTTTCCAAGTTGGYTCCGTTAACTTCTATAAAGCTGTCACCAAGGTTTTTTAAGAATGTTATAACATGGGTTGTACCAGCTGTGTGATGCTCCCAGTTTATTTATGGCAAGTTGAAGTCTCCTGTAAGGATAAGGACAGTTGATTTGGAAGCGTCCCTTGGCTCCTCAAAGAATCACTGACAGGGGAAT
Organism: Malurus melanocephalus; assembly: GCF_030028575.1. NCBI lineage: Eukaryota > Metazoa > Chordata > Aves > Passeriformes > Maluridae > Malurus > Malurus melanocephalus. Next base: position 1,443,003 of record NW_026623416.1, on the reverse strand, counting down.
ATCCTTATGATGTTAAATAAAGCCACCTAAATCTACCAAGGTTAGCAAAGGCTCGAATTGGACAAAAGCTGCAGCAATGTCACTGTCCCTGAAAAGCCAAGCCCATCTATGGCACACGTAAGACTAAACAAGAAATGAGGAACTCCATCTATTCTAAAGCATGCTGTCATTCCTAAATCAGTTGATAAACACTATGGGCATGCAAATAATGGGTAAGTTGCAATGCAACACCACACTTGAAAGTCACGTGGCCTTGTGCACCACAGTGTGAGCTGCGSGGGAAGGATGGTTACAGCAGACACACAAGATGGAGAAACTAGMGTTGCAGCCAATGGATGAAAGCAAGACAGGAAAAAAGGACCACAAAAGAGTACAAGGATGCAGCATCTAGTGGCAGTGATATGACTGACTAGAAATTAGCAACAGAAATTGTCAGCTGATTATTGAGAACACCAGGAGACTCACAGGCAGTGATAACACAGSATCAGCAAAGAGAGACACTGCACAGGTTGAGGAAGAGGGTGAGATACTGTGACAAAGAAGAGGGCAAATCTGCTCTTCAGGCTGGGACTGAATGTCATGGCCAAACTACTGATGATCCTGGAAGCAGCTCTGCACTACATTTGCATGCACAAAATGCAGCTTTGCAACCTTTTTCKTTTCCAGTGTCTCCCAAATACTAAAGATGTGTGAACCTGCATAAGAATTCTCAAAAGCACAAATGAACCTTCAAATACATCTGAGTACCAAGAACACCTATTGTTGCAGCTACTAAATGTCCCATGTAAATGAAAACCTCTTAAGTAACTACATTTGTCAACTTAATTTACTTTATCTTAAAACCAAAATCACAAAACTGATTTGATGATGTTGTTGTTTTGTTTCACTACCAGCTTCTCAGACGACCCTGGCTCATCAGTCAAACTCATTATAATTCAGAATGCATCTCTTACCACTGTTGGGGCACTGCGAAAGTTTAACACATCTTCAGCTGATACACAGTGCAAATAGGACACCTAAGGAGCACCTTCATTCCTGCAAATTTTCTTCTAAGTAAGATCTTTAGAAAGCTGACCTTTTAGGTAAGGTTTTGTGTACACTGAGTTCTTACACTCTCAAAATTATTGTACAGCGTTTTGTATCAGCTTCTTACATGCTCTCAGCACAAAAGATGTTGTATGCTGTAGTTAAAGTGGCAAAACGTCCCCCTACAACATAAGCGACTGTTGCCAATAATATTTCAATTTGCATGATCATTCACAGAAACATGCCCAGTAACAAAAGAAAATAATACACCCTTCAGAGAAAGAACAGGACAAAACTGTGTAAGTGTACATCATACATTTATTACCGAACAACTCTCTCAACTCCAAAATTGGGCACAGGGATTAAAAATAAAAATTCATTGCACTACCTAGTAAAGCATTACTAGTAACTCTCATAAAAAATGTACAAATTTTGTTAAAAATTTATCAAGCCTTCAAATGATTTGGTTACAGATATTTATAATACATTTAAAACTACATGTTAAATGATACAATAGCATATGATTTAAAGAAAACACTTAACAAAATATGATTCCAACAAAACCCATAAGCTTTCGAATAATTAGAAAGTCTGAAACACAAGTAGCAAAATGAGGTAACAATGTACCAAAGGAAAAAACCACAGCTTTTAAGAAGGCCCAAAGATAACTCAGTTGAAACTGTTTTCTACAATTAAAATTAAAACAGTTGGTAAATCTCATCCCAAGTATTATGCATTGTATAAACAGCTGTGAAGTCACATTCAGGAGCCTGTACAAAATGACATACAACACATGGCCTTAGCTCTTTTTCTAAAGAAAGCCAAAAAATGAGACCCTGGGATTATCTGTAGGCCTTGATATCCATCAAAATGTCAAATTAAATTGACAGTTTATGCAAAAAAACACAGCAGTGCCAATATGATAAAGCAAACATATATTAGAGGTTGGGTGTTTCTGCTTATTTTTTTGGAGAAGAAAGAGTCAGTGGATGGCAGAAAGGCAATGAACATAAAAGAAGTGTTGCTGAACTCAGGTGCTGTCAGGCACCACGGCAGCTGTGCATAATACATGGCAGTTAAGAGCTGAATGTAAATCCCCTGCCCTTGACAGCCACCACAGAGGATGTGGTTGTAGTCTGTCTGAGCTGATTCAGAACAGAAGCACGTGTGCTCTTTGTACACACTAYCCACGGGAAGCAAGTCCACATTCATCCATGCAAATCAAAGAACCATTCCAGAAGAGATGAGCCGTAACAGTGCAACTATTAATTGCAGGATTTTACCAACTTAGATCCTCCATCTCCTAGATCTCCCACTGTCCCACTGAATTTTAGTGGGGGGAAAAAGGGACATTTCTCCAGTTCCAGAAAGAGAACTATTTTCTCTCRGCTTCAGAAGGATGTGTCTTGTTCACTTGTATCAAGTTTAGAAAAAGTACCCTCTTTCCATGCTTTGAACTGAATACTAACACAGAAATGTTAGTCATGTTTAAATCTGTACACACGGATTTTTTTTCTTTTGCAGTTATATAAAAGAGCCTAAGTTTTGTAAGACATACGTGGCATATGCTTTTTAAACAACATGATTTTATTTGTTAAAAAAATAAATTTTATTACATGTAATTTAACCTGCTAGGTGCTATTGTGAAAAGCCTATTTTTTAACTCCACTGGAAGAGAGGAGAAATTCTAATATTTTGAAGTGGATGTAACAGAATTTTTGTGTATTTAGTGTTCCTAAGTAAGGACAGGCATGGAAAGCTTCACTGTTTTTGAGAACTATCTGCATAACTAAACAGACAGAAAAAACATCTGAAACAGGGCAAAATTGTGCTTTTATTTAGCTGCATCAAGAGCTGCGACTGGTCTGTAAAATCTTTGAAGAGAAAAACCAGCACGGAGAACATCTAACACTGTTTGAAATTTTAACTGATACTAAAGCATAGCAGCATACAAAAGCATCAGAAATGATAAAGTATAAACTTAAAGCTGAGACTTGCAGCAAGTTGTAGCAATACTGGTAATTGTGCCACTTGTGCTGCTGCAACCAAAGTAATGACACTGAATTTATGAGAAGAGCTTCACTGCAAAAAGTGCATCCTTTTAATAACTGTGATATATACAGACCTAAATATTTTGCTAGAACATATCAGAGATGTTAACAGGATGAATGTTATAAAGAAAGCTAATTTTTTCAATGACCCAAACAAAGTATTATTCAGAGCACTTGAATAGAGATTATCCCCATCTATTTCACAGCACTGTTGTAGAAAGTGTTCCAAATTTCTCCTATAATGGAGCGCTCTGGAAACTTGATTGCAAAAACCGAGGGAGTTCCTTCTTCCTATTACCCTCATCATGAAATAAGGAAGGGAAAGAAGCAGCATCAGGGCAACTGAATTCTGCGGTTAATGACCAAAACCTACCTCCCCTTGTGATAAGGTGAAAAAAATATGAAATTCTACTTCTCTGAGAAATGCTAAAAACTGTATTTTATTAATGAAGTTGCAGGAATAAAATTGTAACCTTTTACAAGTTATTTTAGTTACATACAAACTCCCTTGYAGATGACAAAGAAAGTATGTGAATAAAGCCAATGTTTGTAAGCTAAAAGATGATGTCCTTGGCGAGTACAACRGCCAAAAGTTAAGAGCTATTCCACAAGACCCCCAGTGTACTTTCTGCTTCCTTTCATGGAAGAAACACGTAGCTGGTAAACCCAGCTAGAAAAAGTTAAAAGGAAAACAGAAAAACATTGATATTAATATTAGCAATTGAAAACATCAATATTGCTAAATGCGCTATTGCAACTCTAAATTGATAAAGTAACTTGTAAATCAGCCATTGAAGAATCCAGGCTTTGTAACATATGATAAAACCCCCAAGRTTACTCATGTATGAACAATCAATGCATTCTTTAGTGGTACACACTGAAAGYCTCCAATGAAGGGGAAGCACAACAGCTGCTTGAATAGTAGGTAGAAAGGTCTTTACACCTGTAAGTATGTTGGGGAGGAAATACTAAATGTAATTGCTGCACCCATCGCATTCAGTGTGCAACTGCAAACACAAGGAAAGGAACCAGTGTACAGTACTAGTACTGTTTAAATAACACACAAGATTATACATTGCAGCATAATTATTACTACACACATACGTACTCAGTACATGCTGGTATATAGGTTCTCAGACACACACGCACACCCAGTCACAAGCACACTTCGCTCACCCTCTCACAGGCAAACAAACACACCCATCATCCCCACTCACAGTATCTGAAGGCTCTATATAAGGTAGATTGCTATATTGTTTGGAGCTACCACTTTTTTTTTTCTTTTTCTTTTATATAAAAGCACATGCTAAAAGATCACATCCACAGTAATCTCGCAGCAATATTCGGAATGATCACACAAAACCCAGGGAATGTTAGTGCACACACAAAATTAAGCTAAAAAAAATCTTTGGAGTTCCAATCACACTTGTTAGTATAACAATCCCATAACTGTGAAGACTAGTTATAAGCTTTATAATTGATTAAGTCACACAGTGCAAAGTAAGGTCCATTGACCCTTTTGTGTAAAGGGTAGGCTGGAAGCCACATGGGTAAGTTCAATAGAGTTCATATATACATGTGACCAGAAACATCCAAACCAGATTTGTGCTCTTAGATTGGTCATTCTGAATCACGATGCACTTCCGAAGCATCAGCTCTACAAATCGGGCATGTACGATTTGCCTGTAAAACCAGAAAAAACAAAAGAGGGTTAACTAGACTGACAAATACATCGTTAAGGTAMTGTGTGTGTGACACTGACATCTGTGACTGCTGAGGAGCAATTCAACAGAAGACAGAATGTCCTTATTCCTTGTCTTTGTTTGTTTCATTATGTTTGAGTAGTGTGGAGAGTTTACCAATTCAAAATTACATTTACAAAAAAATAACTATGCCTTTTATCTTTTGAGACAAAGCAAGACAACAGATAAGGCTCTAGCTAAGTGATGGCAGTTTCATTAATACAGATTCACAGCCGCAGTACATGGTAATCAGATGGATGCAATTAGCAACCTGTACTCTATKCTATACAGAAACCCACCATGACAAATTGAGACACCTTGAGCTGCAAATAACCATCTTGTGTGAGGATGTCATGTTGTCCACAAACTCTGCTGAGCAGAAATGACATCAAACTGTTTATTCAGTTATYATTATATTAAAACATCATATAGACTTGGTCAAAGCTGAAAGCAAACCAGGGAAAAAGGGAGGGGTTTTAATAAAGGGCAAGTGGAATAAAAAAAAAATTAAACAAAGAGAAGATGACCCAACCAAGTGGGTATTATTCAAGGAACACACACCAGCAGGCCTAGATTTARCTCTTTAGTAAAGCATACACTGAAAATATTTCCTGTGACTCATTTACTTTTGCAGCTTCTTTAAAAATAAGACAGATGAGAAGTAATATTCCTTAAGCTACTGGGAAAGTATTCCTGCCTTCTCATTCCCCTTTTCAAATGATTTAATTCTAGCAAATGATGAGGAAAAGCCCCACACAATATGTAACATCTGTGAGTCAATACTTCCCTTGCAAAGGGAAGAGAGAACAGAACTCATCCCTGTCCCAAATTCTCTATTTCATAGTTACCAAAACTGCAGGACCAACCACTGTTTACTCCAAGTCTTCTAAGGAAACCAGATTTTTCAATGAAAATATAAGTGAAGAACATCAAGAAATATGATGCTGTAGGCCAAAAGTCAGAATTTTTTATCACACATTTAAAATCCAAACAATAACTAAATCCAGTAAAAGTAATATGTTATTTAACACTGAAAAATATCATTCAATAATGGAAGTTGAAYTGAGGGTGTATTTTTCCTATCAATTATTCTACTGTCAGTTGTTATCACTGTCCATAATTTTTATTGCTTTGTAATTTCTGTAAATCATGGATTGGAATATCAATTAAAACTTTACTTCTCTCTCTTTCAGTAGCAGTTTCAAAATATACTTGAGGACAACATCTTCACTCGACCACTTCAATTTATGTGCATGACTCTAAATACAATCTGGCTGATACAATGTTTATTTTAAACAGCGATGTTTTTCATTATTTGGTGGATTAATTAATCAAAAACTATTCACTTAGACTGACATTGAAGTAACAACCACTTGCACCACCAGATCAGCATTCAGTCAGAGTAATTTCCTGATAGGAAATGCAGAAATAGATCTACTATGGTGCAACAACAAAATGAATACTCATGGACTCCACACTACTGCTTTTTAAGTAACTTTTCAAGATCTTACATGAGCATCTGCTTTAAATTTAGTTGCATTCCTGTGTCTTTCTCGCAATGAATTTCCCCTTCCTGGCATTTAATATGACTCTTTGGCACCAAAAGAGGAGTAAGGGGGACATAATATTGTAATATCGACCTTCTAACTTGCCAGTCTTCCAGCAGACTTAATTTTATACTGTAATTAGAGAGTGCTGCACAATGAATTGATTTATATATGTATTTTGTAGAAATTTAGTTAGTGAAATGCATTTAGAAAAATGAAACTATTAGGGCTACTAGAATCCTGTAAAAACCACTGCACAACTTTGGTGTTAGTCCACCAGAAATAAGCTGAAGTATAGTTACAGTTCATCTTTTCTCATATATACAGCATTTTGAATCAGAATGTTAAATATAAAGGCAAGTTGTCCTCTTTAGTTTGTTCTAAACCCTCAGCATGAAGGCAGGCCATGATGTCAAACTTTCCTCTGGAATGATGACTTTTATTTTATAGAACACATTTCTCGTGTATTCATATTTGACTAGAGGATAGGGTAAGAAGCAGCCAAATACAGTGAAGTATGAGAACTGGGAATACTACAAAAAGTAAAAGGATAACCTCCCTCCTTTTAGTTCTATAGTTTCCTCCACTGTATAACATCTTTCGTAAGTCTTCAATCTTGCTTAAATAGGGAAGTATTTTAGCTAAAGTGGGCAAACTAATGCACTGTTACAGAACTTTTCCTCTTACTTGCTCACACTACCTAAWACGATATTAGTGTCAATAATTCCAAGCATACAAAACAAAAAACTTGTTTAGACAGACTTTTCCTTCTTTGTCATCTCTAACAGACAGCCCAAGAATAATATTTTTTGGGTAATCATATTGAATCACTAACTTTTTACCTAAATCTTTCACTAAAGTGGCATACAATGAAACCTCAAAAATAATCAATTTGAYTCCACAGGTCTAGAAAGAGTCCTAGATACTCTCTTCAAAGAAATGAGATTAAACCACTGAAAAATAATGATAAACGGATAATGTTTTTCTACTTTGTGGAATAACATTACAAGTACTCAAAGCTATAATTTTTACTTCCCCCTGYGGAATTTATCAATATGATGTTGGCTGGATGATGTGAATTAATCTGATGTGGACAWAATTGTACAATCATGATATAAAAAAAAAGTTCTCAAATTCATAAAGCAATGAACAGAAGCAAAACTGAAGAACAAAAGCACAAAATATTTCCCAGTTATCATCACTTCCAGATGTTGGATTCTCAGCTGCAACCAAGTTTAGACAGAGGCTGTAACTAAAACACACTGGTGGTTACAGRTAACTTGTTACAGCAAAGCAAAATAATCTTTATTATCATATACACCTTGGTATCACTGTAACTGAACATACATGGTGTAGAAGTATTGTCTTAGTGATCCTACACTAGGATGGTTCAGCCTTGTCTATCTCATTTCGCACTCAGCTCTGGAATAACAACATCAATGTAAGCAGTTTTAGTAGCTTTAACTGGACCCCTCTATATTTTCATTGCACAACTTACACCTCACTCTAAAGACAGTCTTTAGAAAATATCACATATGCAGACCTGTTAGAAAATTCTGCTTCTAAGATRGGACAAGCACATCGTCAGAACTATTTCACTGCTACCACAGTATATCTATGATTATGAAAATACACTAAACTAAATCTACTTTTTTCACTTTGCGGTTCTATTGCCAGTTCATTATCTGCTGAAAGGACTAACTCTTAATTTTAAAAAGTACCAAGCTGAGTCCCAAAAAAGTTTAACTCAACACCCTTGTCTGACTCCTGAGTGCAATGTCAGGTAAGAAAGAACATTAAGAACAGGACAAGCATGCATGATACTTTCCTGACATGTTCTAACTTCCAGATATCTGCACATCAGGGGTTCTCTGAATCAGAGGTATATTTTTTTGCATTAATAGCCTGGAAAGAACTGGCTTTTAAGAAGTCTATATAATAAACCTACAGCATCCACTATGTAACAGGCTGTGTCAAACGTTATTTTTCTCGGTTTTTTTTGTAAGTTTGGGGTTTCTTTACGTTTTTATTATGGTTTTGGGATTTTTGTGTTTGGTTGGTTGTTTTTGATAAAATGCAGAGAATACTAACCCAGGATAGTCAAATTCCACACCAAAACTGATTAGAAAGTTTCGTGCAACGAAAGATTGACACATATAGTGTGAATGCTGCTTGAGAAGAGGAGGGAGAGGAGGGGGACACTGAAGAACACCACTTCGAGATTATGTGTGTGTGTGTATATATATATATATATATATATATATATACACACACACACACACACACACACACATATATATATATATATATATATATATACATAGTCTACTCCTAATTTATAGTAAGTAAATAAAACCACATACATCTAGCAGAGAGAAACTGATAATATAACATGGGATGTGAGCATGTGGCTTTTTAACAGCACAATAAAACAACCAGGTGTTTAGATTACTCTTGCTGATTCTTGAACACGTACATCGRTTCAGACACTTTTGGACCATTTCTACTCAAAGTTATGAGCACTTCGGCAGAAATATTYACACTAGCCCTAGGTTTTGTAAAAGCTTTAGACTTATACTACCTAGGTACTGTAGCCAAAGAGCAATTTAATCTCTCACTTTTTCAAATCTTTCTCATTATTCCTGYTCTCTTGTTAGCCAAAGAAATGCTGTCGATATTAACTTGATTTCTTCATTCTCTGCACTGCATATTTTAGCACTTGACTATGATACAATACCATATTTATGAAATCAGAAAGGCAAGGGGTTTTCATTTCTTTTTCCAAAACAACAAACACCATCTGTTGTTCTCTAGGGACYGTATCAACATAGGATCATTGCAGTTTCCATTGTTCTACACAACAGACTAAATGGATTAAAGCTGAATAGAAYAAAATAGTGAAAAAACTGAGGCAAGATGGGAATCAATACATTGCTGGCAGTAGATGTGGCTAAATGTRTCCTGCCATAATCTACCTGTATTTCTTGTTCTTTGTACCTTCTGTGTGGCTGCTATTCATTCTGCTCTTACTGGGTTGTCCTGATTCTTAAGCCATTCTTTTTTGCGCAAATTCTCTCAGATGGGTAAATAATTCTATTTGTATGTGTATATTACATTCCTGTGTATATGCATACAAATAAACATACACATGTAAACCATTTTATTAGCCACAGAAACTAATATTAATAGCAAAGTGGGGAAGAAAAGGTGTTGGTACTCATTCTTTCTAGGCAAGCTCGGAAAAACAGTTGAGTCACCATCATCATGATACTCTGTATCAAACCTCCTATATTATTTACTTATTTTCAAGTCTTCTTTAATGTCATGTATTACTCMAATTCAGTTATTGTTTTAAGCAAATGGAAAACACAGTAAGAGCTGTCAATGAAAATAATTGTTTTTATTTTCATTTCCACTTGTGCCGAAGATTGCAAAAAAATTGCAATCTTCATCAATTATTAGCGGAATATCCTATCTAGGCAGTGCTTCTACTGTGCTGGCATTTCTAGCCTAAGTATCAGAAACATGAAACAAGATGGAATGAAGTGGAAAAGCAAAATATCCCCACCCTCTCCTAAATAATCAATTCAATATAGGATGGGATTACTTTTTCTTACCTTCAGCCATTTATCGACACACTTGGCATGGAACTCGTGGTTACAGGGTAAGACTCTAAGTAGCTGCCTTGACTCAAAATCACACATGCACACCACACATCTAAAAAAGACAATAAAGTTCAAATGTAACTGCTATGTAAGAACAACAAATATGCAATTCCATACAAAACCTTACCGGTATGACTGCGACACAGTAGCTATTTTACTCTTTCAGTAGCTACAGTCATCTACATTTGACAACCTAAACTCAGAATTGACTCTGTGGGGTTTCATGGCGTTTTTTTTTTGCTTTTTAAATTTACTGTGCTTTCACATAACAAAGCAAGTATTCTTGCTCTTCTGACCTAGCTGAGACTGCAAATTGAAGAAATGAAAATCAAGCCACCTAAATTACGGATCTTTGAAAGAGACCAATATACTTACAATGTCTGCTCTGACTGGTGATTGTTTGGATTGAACCTATAAGATGGAAGCTGCTCAATGTCTGCTTTTGTTAATCCCCGTGGTTTGGCTTCTCCCAGACGTTCTGCCAAATTCAGYAGTGCCTGCAAAACATGGAAACTAGACATTTAAAAATACTCTGAGCAAACAGCCCTGGTTCCATTAGTATTGGGGCTACCATCATATCTCACTACGCCAGCTGATAACACAAAACATCCTTCTATCATGAAATATTTAGAGCTTTAGTTCTCCCATACAATACAAGCTCCTTGGAAAGTCTTTTAGAACGTAACCATCTTTGTAATTATGGAAGATATTATTACCTTTAGCATTTCAAAACCTACTTCCCAAGGACCCAACTTCCAGCTAGTCCAGTAACTGCATGCACAGCTCAGTAAGTAAGTTGCTTCTGAGGGATCCCCTCACTCTGCTATGAAATTAACAGTGCTGGTAACCACAAAAAAACTATCAACTCATGTCCTTTCTAAGAGTATGTGAGTCTGGTCTTGTGATAGAAATCATAAATTTAATGGGAACAGTTTATGATTTCSACTTCATGTCTTGGGCTAGTTGAATTAAAACATGGAGATTTTCCCYTCAATCTAGAAACAAACATATACCAACAAACTTTAAGCACTTTTTTGCTAATTTTTATGTTAATTTTTTGTTAGCCAAGTATTGCAACTAAAATACTCTCGTGTAWGTAATTTGCAGTCTGTCGTGCATTAAACTCACACTCCTTCATGAGGGGCCTAGGAAAAACATCACTATAAATGTGATAGAGAATCAATGCGCAGAAAATACCCTGTGAAAGCTGCAAAATTATACTGATTTCTTACACTACTGAACCTGGGGCCTAAATTCTCAAAACACATCGTTTCTTCAGAACCACCACAGAYGTTATAACGGAAGTGCTCGTTGCTGAACTGAAGATGTGCAACTACATCAATATCTTAAGAGGACCACAAGCAAAGAGATGCAAAAATCAGGGTTAGTGACAACTGACTCAAGAGAAATCAAAGGGAATCCATTAGCTTCAGAATCAGCAAAGGAACAACAGCTGGAACAGCCCCATAATTATATAGGATATTTAAAAGGGTGCTACATCTCTAGATRTGAATTACCATTCCCTCCTGAGGGCAAGAAGTAAAGGCAGTAAAGTAGTTTTATAAATATTTCAATTAATTAATCCTATGATAATGAAACTATTCTGAAAGTTACAGTCATAAAACCAGTAACTTACCCTTTTCTTTTGAAAGTGCTTTACTTCTGTTTGGTATTTAAAATCAAGCACAATTTTTAAAGAAGAGTAGCATGTAGAACATAAAAGCTTAACAATTTAATGATTACTAGCCTGGAAACGTGGATTCTGGCAAAAAGCAATAGACAAGAAAGAAAGCTAAACACTTCTAATATCCAATATTGCAAAAAAAAATCTGAAAAGTTTTCAGATTCTATCTTCACAGTCATTATATTTATTTGAAAGGCAAAATGAGGATTAAAAGTAAAATATAATAAAAATTTATTGTCTGAGCTAACATCTGCTCTTTAAAGGTAGTTGTAGTTCACACACCAACCTCATAGTTTTCTACCTCTCCATCTTCCACATCCAACTCAAAGCTGAAAGCTGGTCCAACTGCAGGTGGCACTGGGAGCATTGATCTACCATGAGAGCAAACAAGGATAAGGTTCAGCATCTTGCTGAAGGAAAGCACAGAAACATCTGGCAGAGGTAAAGTTACCTTTTTAGTGCCTCTCAAATCAACATGTTCGGAGAACTGAGGCAAAAATGTTACATTTGAAGTMAAGAACAGACATTTGAGGTGGAACAATCACAGGAAAAAGCTTTGTCTGCTACRTTTTGATATTGGGAGTGCTGATTTTTTAATTGCATGCATGTTTCACTTTCAATCAAGTTCAGCTTTATTACAAAAACTAATCTCTTCGTTATCACAGGTTACGGAGAGATAAAACTAACAATAAACTGACATTCTGRTTTTAAATATGTTATATTCAAGTGGATAAAAGACCATCAAAGTGAAATGCTGAGTTAATTTAGGTCTCTAACACAACTTCTGCAAGCCTAAAATACACAATGAAAATAAATAGGATTTGCCACCAGACAAGCTTGCATACTGAYGGCAAGCAAAAAGTCACTTTCTCATGTAGTGTGATATTTGTTAAAGCAAAATCCCTTCAGATAGATCAGAGAAATGTTTTTCTGGTTGCATATTCAGTAAATCTTTTTACTGCCCAAGACAGCACCATGGGTCAAMACTTCGTCCACAGACATAGAAATCACAAATTTAAAGCACCAACAAAGCAGAATCAGGAATTACTGTGCCACATCATGTCCTCAGTGGACAGGCAAGAAGCTACACTACTCTCAGACTGCAAGATACAAACAACCTTGCTRAATCAGATTTCTGGTGCCATTTGCATGCCACGTCAGACATTTCACAGAGAGAAAGTACAGATCTGGTGTCAGTGTTCCATTATTTCCTTGTCTATGTCACCTTTGTCACCAGAAACTTAAATCTTTGTTTTCCAAGCATTCAATTCTTGCTTCCAATACAGAACACAGAAGACTAATACATCTCATGTCATAGACCCAAACTCCCTCCCAGAGAATCTACCATAAGACACTACAGATAATTCCTAAACATTAATTGTTTCATATAATTTCCAGAAACAGCTCATTAGAGGCAGAATAGAAATCTGATGGCTGTAATAGAGTAACATTTCAGGTAACAAAGACTAATACATCACAGAAGCTACCACCCTTGTGTTTTACAATTAAGAACCAAATCAAATTAATTTACTCCATAAGTGAAGACTACTACAACTTGATCCTACAGTGTAACCATGCCTTGGTAACAGTATCCCAGAACTCTGATTTGAAATTTCTTGAAGATTTTATGAAGAGTTCAGAAACAAGTGGTTATTGTGCCTCAAAATACCTACAGAACAACCCTTGACAAAACCTGTTCACTTGTATTTTTCCTTGTACAGTGGTGTAGGTTATTCAAAATAGGCTTAAAAGTTTACACAGAAATGGAAGTTTTCCTCTGAGACAGACCAAACATGCCTGGTCTCTGGCAGAGTCTAACCATAAAAAGTGCCAAGATGCTTGTTGACTTCTTAACAGCCTACATGGAAGCAAATGTACTTTTCACTTACAGCACATAAGGTAATAGGCTGGGATGGTAAGGGTGTGGTGGTATTGGCTGCTGTGATCGGTATCTGCTGCGCCCTGTGAGTCTTCGAGGCATAAAAGGTGGGTAAGGCTGCAAGAAAGAAGAAAATAAGCTTCAACTGAAACTWGTGGAACTGGAACTTGTGTCCAGTTCTGGGCTCCCCAGCACAAGAGAGACATGGACATATTGGAGAGAGTCCAGCAAAGGGTCACTAGGATGGGACTGGAGCATCTCACATGTGAGAAAAGGCTGAGAGAGCTGAGCCTGATCAGCCTGGAGAAGAGAAGGCTTGGGGGAATCTAATTATACATAAATACCTGAAGGGAGGGTGCAAAGAAGACAGAGCCAGGCTCTTTTTAGTGGTGCCCAGTGGCAGGACCAGAGACATTGGGCACAGGCTGAAACACAGGAGGCTCCATCTGAACATCAGCAAACACTTCTTTACTGTGAGGGTGACTGAGCACAGGCAGAGGTGTCTAGGCAGGTAGTGGAGTCCCCCTTCTTGGAGACACTCAAAAGCTGACTGGACATAGTTCTGGACACCCAGTTTCAGGTGGCCCTGCTTGACCAGGTGATCTCCCTTCCAACCTCATCCTGTGAGCCCACTGTGAGCCCACGATTCAAGCTCTTCTATACCTAATCTCTACCCGCAATACTGAAATCCACTTTCAAAAAAGTATTACCKAAAAAACCCAGCCTCTGCTCAAATCCAAAATTTCGCCTCAATTTGAAATTACTATTCCCATCTACAGTACATAATCATCAAAGTCCATGTGAAAAAGTGGTAATACATAACAGAAATCCTTGCAGTTCTTGTGTTTTTAGTCTACAGCCAATATAGTTACAGGACATGAAATGCTGACCCTCTTGTACATGTAAAAGCCCAAGGGCTATTACGCAGGCCTGTGCACATGCAGTTGAATAAAGAAGCCCTTAAAACAGTCTTCAAAATGAGAATTTTTTTAAAAACCTCTTAAAAAAATCCCTAACTTTCAAGCAGTGGTATGTATTTACGTTTAGGCTTTAAGACTTTAAGCCTTTCAAGTGTATGTGGAAAGTTTTTCAGTACAGTTTCTGCAGCTGGACCTACTTAGACAGACACTCAAGCTTAAAGCTTCATGCATCCATTCCATGGATAAATTAGGGCGCTTTTTGCGTTTTTTTTTTTTAATTTTTTTTTTTGTGTTTTCTACAACTGAAATTCATGTACCCCTATAGAATTTACATTTGAAAGTCTTGGAACTTCTTTTTGAAACAAAAAATACTCTTCATTGCCATGCTTATCTTCTTCCATGTTTGAAATTTGAAAGCAGAAAAGCCCAACACCCTCCACAACTAAATTAAAATCTGCTATTTTAAAAATGGAAATAAAATTAGGTAGCCATGGTCCTACATAAAATTAACATGAATATAAACACAGTGCAAGAGAATCAGGTTCCTTTTGGCTGGAAGTCTCAAGCTAGAATTACCAAATATTAATTTTACTGCTTTGCAAATTCCCCAATCCAAAAGTATAATTAGAAACTGTAGTGCTCACTGAATGAAAAAGAATCAGAAATGCAGCAATTCACTTATAATATTAATACAAATAAAGCTTTATGAAGATTGCTRTTACTTCATAAAAGGCCACACAGTTACTTGTAATATGTCTCTGTTCTGTTCCTTTGCAATAAAGAACACAGAGATGAAGCATTAGAGTGGACTAATGCTGCAATCTGCAGAAAATGGTATTATGTTCCCTATCTACTTTAAGAACTGAACTTAAAAATRAAGGAAGTCTAACTCCAAACAAAATATGTGACTAATTCATCTAACAAGCATAGTGAGTAAAATACAAGCAGTGTATGGAAGATTTCGAGTGTCCTGGTGTCCAGAGTCTCAYAGTGCCAAAAAACTTCATTGAAAATCTGTGTACACCTTTAGTTTAACAATAAGTTGAACACTTTTTTAAATGGTGGACACTAACTTGAACCYTTTTTAAAAACTGCAGCAAGCATTTGACTGGGTTCTGTGATTTCAGGGAGAATAACTAAAGTCAAGCTAACTGTATATTCTGCAGCCACAAAGCCTACAATTTCATTCTCTTTAAAATTTAAAGAACAGTATGACTCTAAAACTTCTGACAACTTGATGCACATATCAAACAAGAAAAAATTTCAGTATCTACTGTTGGGATCTAGCTATTTTTTCCAGCACAACACAGGCAGGGGGGTGAGGGTGGTGGCGTTTGTTTTTTTTTTTAAATAAGTGACCCACACAAAACAACAGCAACAAAACCGTAACCCATTTCAGAACTAAYATAATAGCAGATTGAAGTACAAGACAAACATCCTAGAAGTGCACCACTGGACACACCACAGAAGCACATGATTCAACAAAATTCAACACAGACTTTAAGCCGCACCACTTTAAATTTTATTTTCTGCTGCTGCAGTTGAACTGCCTACTGTAGTTCCCACAAAAGCTGGCTTAAATCAAGCTTTATAACATGGTGTCTTTATAATATAAGGTGTCATCTGAATTACGGAAGCATTCTACAACTGCTTGAAGAGAATAACTGTTTTTAAAGCATTCTAGCTTTCCTGAGCTGTGGAAACTCAATATATGGTAAAGAATCAACTAAAACTAACAACAGTTTTTCTAAACTGTGCAAACCAGTTTCTGCAATAAAATAGTCACACTGTTTCTGTGTGACGACATGGAAAGTTTTTTAAGTAAATGGTCATGCACTCTGCAGATACTGTTACTGCAAATAATTTGCTGGTGTAATTAAATTACCCTTAACTTGATTAACACAAGCTTCAAGAAAATACCACAGTACACACTTATTCCAATAATGGAATACGACTGCTGAAGTGTAACTTTTCAACAAAATGTGCTACAGAATAAAGATCAAGAATGTTAATGCCATATGAAAGAGAATGTAGCATATAAAACAATACTTACTACACCGAATGACACCTCCTGGTGTAATGGATCATGGGTTAAGAATTGAAGAGGAGCTGAGGGAGGCAACGTTGGTGGATGGGCTGAGGGAGGGTATGTAAAACCTCCTACAGGAAGATGTTCTCCAAGCAATTCTACGTCATTTTCTATTCTTTGAAGTGGCTAAAAAAAAMCAGAGATAGCCTTTGTTGCAGTAATAGAAATCAATTTTTGCCCCAATACAGAACTGCAGTCCCAGTTGCATATTCTGTGCTGCTGTGATCAATTTTAYAGTAACTCTGTGAACAATTCCTAGGTCATTAACACTACTAGAAAAAGCAAAGACAACACTACACATTTGATGTAAATTCACCTTTTCCAGCTAGCCATGCTTATAGACCAGGAATTTATGCGATCTAGCAAATATAGGAGTGGCTGTAATTTCCTGTGTCTTGCATTTTTCAGGACAAATATTTGCTCTCCTTCTTGCCAGGCTGCTCTCACTGCATAACTATGCGAGAGAAAAAAATAAACAACCATAGACAAGAACTGAAATTGTGCCAGAAATACTGAAAAGTGGAGAGGAAATGTGGTGGCTTCAGTGGATTAAACTGATAATGATATCCAGTAATCAAGCATATGCTTTTATAGGAGGGTCATGCAAGCAGTCCTAACAAGTAGTCCTGAGGTTTCAGAAGCATGAGATTCCARTTTAGTTTTGTAGCTAGTCAAATCTATTACATCAGTCAGGTCCAAAAATGACCAAGAAACAACCAGGAATTCTCACCATTTGTAACTACACCTTTCTGTTATTGACACTGAATTCCACCATTTCAAGAAATGCAGCTTAAAAACCATTTTGTGGAACAAAAGGAACATTCTGTTTTCCTGGTATGCAGAACTATCTTTAATCACAAGATATTCTTAAACTACTATACTGCAGGCTTTTTGTTAGACCTGAAAGTTGACAGGCAAGCCAAGTTAAAAAACCTAAGTAAGCAACTCAAGCTAAAACCTGAGCCTATACATTTTCTAAAGCAAAGTCTTATAAAGATTACTACCACAGAAGACCACTTCATTATGATGATGGAAGCTGTTCTCCCATCACCATCATGAAGTGATTACAACCCTATCCACACCTGAGGGACAGCATGAAGGAGTCTCAGCAGTGTTTACAATGATAAAGCTATATCCTGTTTCTATATTACTAAAATATCTGCATCTTCTACTCAACAGGGCAAACTAATGGACAAGTAATCAGATAATCACAAAGTAGGAGTAGTAGGCCAGAACTGCAAACCTGATGTCCCCCTAAATCCAAAACAGGGTCACATTTTCCCATGTTCACACACACACTAAGTGAAATCTGCTTAAGCAGACAACATCAGTAACTTTCGTACGTGTGAAAAAATGTTTTAGGAAAAGGACTTGTCATTTAAAAATTAACCAAGAAGTAATACAGAAGAAGCATGTAATTAAAGTACCACTCTGGYTTCCTTTGCTAAGCTTTTCTCCGAGATGCCCACTATGCTTACACAACCTCCTCTACATTCTATTCTGGGAAAGAAATACCTGCTGGTGAAGGAAATACTCATCTTTCTGAGAGAAGTAAAAGCCTATGAAGAAACAGCACAGACAATGATGAAATCTGAAGTGATACACTGAACTTCAAAAGTACTTTTTCATCTTCATACCACGTGGTTACAACTTGAAAGAAAATCCTTCTGTTTCCTCAATGAGATATCAATAATATGTGCCCTCCAGCCCACCAGCTCTACTGAGAGTGGGGTAACAAGAATTACTTACCGACCGTGACTGCTGTGCTTGGAAAGGAACAAATTGTCCTGGAGGAGGTAAGTGAGGAGGGTGGTGTGTAGAGATATGAGGAGGATGCAAAAGGAATGGGTCACTAGAAATGAGGGGTGGAAATGCTGCATATGGTACTGGTAGGTGCTGGACTGAGCACGCCTGAAGCATCTGAAATAAAATGAAAACAATATATTTTTGTCTCTAGCACAAACATTCCCCATACAATGTTCCATATTCTATGTATTTATTATGAAAAGTTATCACTATTATAGAACATTTCTTTTCCCGTGTTGACACAGCCTCCAAAAGATACAAAAATAACTAATCCAAAGACTCAAGAAGCAGTGATTTTACAGAACAGGCTCTACAAGTAGTGCAGTGTGATATCTGCTAGCTGCTCATGAGGTCATCAGGAGTTTAGATTTTTAGTACTCCAGGATTAGACAGGCTCCTAAGTGATGAGCCGATACATTTATCCTAGTTAATTTTATTTTCTGTACATATCACCTCCAAAACAACATGCCAAAGCAATGGACTTGCAACCACTTTAAGCTCTAGATGCAGCTGAGGGACTCTCAGCTGTCAGACTGGGCCTAAAGATCTCAGTTGCCTCTGAAATTATGAATAATTCACACAGTCTGCTCAGTTCTTCACTTCTTGGTGAGTCCTATGCTCTAAAAGCATCTCTGTAGTGAAAGATACTATGGGAAATAGCTCTTTTTCTCTCCTCCATTAGCTTCTGACATAAAAGCAACTTTGGGCRCTAAAGTTTGAACAATAAAATGATGAAGGCACTGCAGGGGAACATGAATGTATTTTGTGGCATTCTTCAGTTTTACTTCCACCTTTATACATGGAAGAGCAAGACATCTGCATTCTCTTTTTTTCTTGTGCTTTCATCCATAATGAGACTGTCAGGCATTTCTTTTACACTTCTTTTACACTTTTAACAATTAAAAGAGCATTTAATCAAGATTTTCATTATCAAATCTTAGAAAGAAAGATTACCCAGTTCTGATCTCTTTTTTTTTCTTCTTAGTCATGTCACACAGAATACATTTGTATATTAACTATAAGAGCATTAAGTGGTAAAAAGGAAGTAATTTAAAATTAGATTTCAATAGTGGAGTTGCAATTGTCATCTCAATTTGCTGCGATCACAATGATCAAATGCACCAAAACAGAAGTAGATTAATTTGATCTGACTACTCTTTATTCTTAAATGCTGACTATTCTTTTCCCTCAGTTATAATTTTCCTAAAAAACAAATACCATACACAAGTATTTCTATGGTTATAATGTATTTTTACTGTGTTTTACTAAATTGAAAACTATCCTCTGAAATAGGTGAAGATAAATTCAGAGGCAGAACATCTCACAGTCCTCTTCAAAACCTGAGATTATTTGAGAAACATCAAAATACGATTCTGTGTATTAAAGGTTACCATAGTTCCTATATATGTTTGGAATGTTTGATTTGTGCTATACCCACGTCACTTTTTCAAGTTAAAGCAAATGAGGCCAYGCTAACTTTCAAATAGAAAGAAATTTAAATTAGCTGTTTTTTTCATTCAGGCTTTTAAAGAARTTCTTCTGTTCAGACATAACATAAAATGGCCTTGGTAGGAAGGAACCTTAAAGATAATTTTGTTCCAACACCCCTGCCTTGGGCAGGGACACCTTWCACTAGACCAGGTTGCTCAGAGGCTCATCCATCTTGGCCTTGAACACTTTCAGGGGTGTGCCATCCATAGCTTTTCTGGGCAACCTGTTCCAGTGCCTCACCACCCTCACAATAAAGATTTTTTTCCCTATTATCTAATTAGACCACCTCTTTCTAGTTTGAAGCCATTCCTCACCTTGTCCTGTCAATACAAGCACTTGTAGAAAGTCTCTCTCCATCTTTCTTGTAGGCTGCCTTCAACTACAGGAATTAGGGCACCCCTAAGCCTGCTCTTTTCCAGGCTGAACAAACCAAATTCTCTCAGACTTTCTTCATATGAGAGGTGCCCCATCCCTCTGATCATCTTGGTGGCCTCCTCTGGATTCTCTCCAACAGATCCATGTCCTTCCTGTGCTGGTCCCCCAAGCTGGGTGCAGTGTTCCAGGTGGGSTCTCAGCAGAGCAGAGCAGAGCAGAGGGGCACAATCCCCTCCCTCCCCTGCTGCCCACGCTGCTTTGGATRCAGYCCAGGACAYRTTTGKCTCTCTGGGCTGGCAGTGCCATGGCYGGGTCATGTCCAGCCTCTCACCCACAGCACCCCCAAGTCCTTCCCACAGGACTGCTCTGATCTGTCCATCCCCAGCCTGTGATGATGCAACCCAAGTGCAGCGCCTTGTATTCGCTCTTGTGAAACCACATGAGATTCACACGGGCCCACTTCCCGTCCATATCCCTCTGGATGTCATTCTGTCCTTCAAAGAACTTTTAAAACTGATTTATCTTTTGATAAATGACATTTGCTGACTTCATAGTTACACTGCAGTGAGAGAGACAAATACTGTGAAAATATCAAAAGGATACTGAGGAAGGTGACATACTTGAGGGCATGGGTTATCTTTGAGATTTATTTTCATAGGCTGGAGAAATCAGCTGACAGGAACTATGTAATGTTCAAAGGCAGATGTGAAGYCTGGCACTGGGAGAGAGTAACTATATGAAGCAGGACACTCTGAGACTAATTGGTTGCTGTCAGATTTGCAGAAAAAAAGTGGGGCTCTGTGGACATGTACACAATACCCCTAAGTGTACTCAGTCAAAAAGGCCTATGGCACATGGGGCTGCATTGCTAAGAACACAACTCATGAAACCAATGAAGTGATTCTGCCCCTCCATTTACAACTTCTGACAGTAATCTCAAGTCCTGGGCCCAGTTTTGGGCATCTCACCGCCAAACAAAGAAAATGACAATGTGATCACCAGGAGTTAGGAGAAAACTGCATAAAAGAGGTGGCAGAACTGGGTCTGCTTTAAAAAGAGAAAACTGAACAAAATAACATTACCACTGTGGGCAACTACTTCATGAGAGTGAAACAGGACATAGACCAATGGGACCAAAATGCAACAAAGAAAACTCAAGCAGACATAGAGAGGAAATTCTTCATCACAAGGAMAAAGACTGGAGCAGCTCAGAGGAGTTGTGAAATCTCTATACTTGGAAATTGGTATTGCAGCAGGTAACCACCAGACAACCTCCAGAGACCCCTTTTAACTTCAAACTATTCCTCAATTATATGCTCTAACAGAAGAAAGCATAAAGATTGCCTGCTGATGCTACAGAATTTAACCAGTCCTTGTACTGGATCGATTCTTTCAACACACTTGATTAACTGTTGTATATACAAAACAAAAACCAGAGCTTTACTCCTATACATATTAAAAAGACAACTGCATTGTTGAATTACAAAACATTTTATGAATTACACAGGTAATATACCTACTCAAAGCAGAGGGTAAAGTTATTAGTATTCACTGGATAGATTTCCCTAAGCTCCAACGTAGTTTCAGATTTTTCTGTATTGCTGCTTCTTAGGACCCATGGGTTTCTCACCTTGCTGAATTTAATATGTAAGATTGCTTTTTTCCCCCAACACCACTACTAAACAGAAGGAAAAGGTTGTCTCTCATGCTGCCTTAGGGATACACACCAGCTTATGTAACCGATTTTCACCAATCTGAWAGGTAAGGGGAATTAATTCTCACAAATACACCAGACTAGCCAGCAGCATGATGCAGACCTTGTTGCCTCTCACRGAGATAAATGGAATCTGGACATGATAAATGCAAATTCAGTGAGCAGCTTAAAGAAATAGATGGGTCATATCAAGGGTTTTGGTTCAGTGCCACACAGGCTTATTCATGTCACACAGTGCACCAAAGGAAAAGCAAAGTTATGCACTACTGGCAGAAACCAGCATCATAAATRTTCCCAGCATGCTGTATATAGCACTGTGTATGACATTACAGATTTATACTAGAAAAATAGATTAAAGCTGGTGTAGTTACAGAGACCCACTTACTGGGGGAGGCACACTGCAAACTGGAAGGTGCTGGCCACTGAAAACCACCGAGCACCCTGGAACCTGCTGTGCGCTGCAGGCTGGAATGTGCTGGCCTGTGCAAAGTGGTATCCCATGCGGAGCCACAGTTGTCACTGTGTATGAAACAGGAACTGTGCCCTGATGGATCTGCAGCAAAAGGGAAAAAAAAGTAATAACTTACTGCAAAATCTTAACACTGTTATATAGCACAGTAAGACAACATTTTACTTACATATCAGAAAAATAATATAATCACAAGGAAAGTGTAAARGGAGGCACATGGTGCAACTTCTATTCATAAAAATGTTTTTATCAATGTAATATTTTTTACTGATTGGAAGTTTTGGGGCAAGAGGGATCTCTCAGCTTGATATGTTAAAACTTCAGGGGCACCTTAGTCACTCATAAGGAACTCAGCCTACTAAGCCTGCCTGCCCTCCCTTCTCTCCCCCAGGTTAATTCTTATGAAATAAGAACGTAGTAACTTCCATATAAAAGCTAATATTCAACCAACTCAAGAATTCTCTCAATTCTGAAGAGACTGATTCAATATTAACTCAGAGACTTGCATCTTTAAACGACAAAACAATTTCCTAGATTCTTTCTTCCAAAGAGACCACTTTCTTGATTCACTTTCAGGCCAATGTTTAAGCTAAATTCCTAACTTAAATAATTAAAGCTGAAAAGGAAATGTTAACATGACTAAGACCCTAACTATCCAGACTCATATCAGGAAACCACGCAACCCCATTTTCTAACTAGTGGCAATCTATAAAATGTCATCAGCAAACTAAGATTCAAAGGCATTATGGATCTACAAACCACATGTGTTGTTCGCTTGTATAAAATTTTATTGATGGTTTYGTTTTGTTTTTTTCTAACACTAAACAAACTTTTAGCACTCTGATGCTCTAATAAAACTCAAAAGGCTTAAGAGTCAGGCAGCACAGATGAACTGAAAGTAATTATTTTAAAGCTCTCTCTTCCTTCATGATCAGCCAATACAGAACCTGCTTATTTAAAATGGAACAAGAACAGCTCATCACGAAGGTGAGAATAAGTAGAGAGCTAAACTACCGAACTGGTAGTGTACAGCCAGACACAGAGACCAAAACTCAACACAGATCACTCAACASAGGTTAATACCTCAACCTGTGTATCAATAATGACAGAAGTCTCATGAGAGACAATGAATTTAAGAATTTAAACCAGTTCTGGCTCTGCTACAAAAGTTGGGCATACAGGGCAATGCCATGTGTGATCCTGGAAAGTTTGCTGGTCGTAACAATAACAAAAAACTACCTCCAAATGTTTAAGCCCCAAAAATGGAAAGTAGCACCACGGAAGACATCAGTTAGTCTGGAAATAACGTCATCTGATCACAGACGGTGTTTGGAATTCAGAGACCGTGGGATGGAAAACTGTTCAGTCAGAATTTTCATGAAGTAAGCTTAAAGCTTACATAAAGCAAGAGCATTATCCAATCAGCAGCAGTATAATGGTTAAAAATATAAGTTTGTGAGATGGCTAGAATGGCATTGGCTTCCATCCTTGCACTTGGTCCCAAATGCAAATACTTGCCTGCTAAGAACTGCTCTGCATACATAGTATGACACACCAGTGCTATGCAGTTGCACTAACTGTAAACCAGCTTTAAGCAGGGATGTTACAGCTGCATTCTGTGCACATGCAGTTTCAGACATGGACATTCACATAGCCAGGTCTATTCATGGCTATATAGCAACTGCCTCTTAATTTAGCAGACAACAAAGGTTACCTCAACAGCATCATGGAACCATTTAGGCTGGAAAAGACCCCTGAGTTCATCAAGTCCAACCATTAACAAAGCACTCCCACCCCTAAATCATGTCTGTAATTGCCACACCTACGTGTCTTTAAAAAACCTTCAGGCATGGTGACTCCACCACTTCCCTGGGCAGCCAGTTCCAACACTTGACAATCCTTTCAGCAATTTTTGCTCATATCCAATCTAAACTACCCCTGTGCAACTGGGTGCAATTTCTTCCTGTTCTGTCCTGGTTGTTACCTGGGATCAACCCCCACCTAGTTTTTGTCTCCTTTCAGGTAGTTCTGGAGATTGGTAAGGCCTTCCCAGAGCCTCCTTTTCTCCAGGCTAAACACACCCAGCTCCCTCAGCCCCTCCTCAAATGATTTGCACTCTAGCCCCTTCACCCATTCCATTGCTCCTCCATGGATGTGCTCCATCACCTCAATGTTCTTTCTGTCAGGGCCCCAAACCTCTTTTACAGGTCCTCAGTTACAGAATTCTACACAAAAGGCTGTCGCAGAGAGATATTATTTACTTTCCAGACCAATTATGTATATAATTCTTTCATATAATTTAAGGAGGATTTGATTAGGCTTGGATAGTTAATTTAGTTATGCAACACAACTATCATGAATTCTGCTATTACGTACATAACCAACTACAGGCACTGTGAATTCTACYTCTAAATAATACAGTTTAACTATTGAATGACTCCTAAGGTAAGGTGAGGTATTTCACCCGACTAGAATAAGTATCATTAACATTAATAAGTATCATATCACATCTTTATCACATGAAATTAATTACAAAACCAAAATAACTGCATTTCAAAGGTTTAAGACAGAGACCTAGAAAAATATGCCAATACATGCACTGACAAATTCTTAACTTTTAAGTATCAATCTTCTTTATTAAAAGTGTGAACTTTCTTTCTTTTTTTTTTTTCACTGACTACTGCAATGCTTCTTACACATTAAATGTACAACACCACTCTGTAAGAAGTCAAATAAAATTTAGTGCTCTGTCACTTCCACTGTCAAGTATTTGGTGAGGAGAGGGATCTTGAAGATTTTGGGAAAAAAAACCCCAATACCAAACACCACATTTTGAACAGCCTCCTCTTTGTATTCCAAAAATTTTACCTGATCATGAATGTCAACCATCACTGCATTCTGCTGTGGTGGGTGAGCAGCTGGGTGCAACATACGAGGAGATACATTCGGTGGGCGAAAGGCTCGAGGCTCTTCTATTGCTTGTTGCTGTCCATAGGAGAGATGGTGATAGTTTTCATCCTGGCTAATAGAATTATGTCTAGACAAGCGATCTCTCCTTGTTCTCTGACGTCGAACAGGAGGACTGGAAATGCATTAAAAACATTAGAGGTTATATAAATGACACAAATCCTTCTTAATAACTAAAATCTCGAGAGATTTAAATACCAKAATTTTTTTAAACTATAAAATTTTACTAAAACAAGTTTATTAGATTGGAATAAGAATTTTTACAGACAGAACTGCTAGAATCCTTATAAATGACACTTTTTTCGGTATGGAAATGCTTAACAGACCATAGCTTAACACTGTTAGGGAAACCAAGAGGAGAACTCACATGTAAATATTACCTCATTAGAAACATGGCACATTGATTGCCATAATAGTGCTCAAAAGTSAAGACAGCACTCTTCATGAGACTTCCATGCCTTTGTTCTATCTAGGTAAAAATCGTTCATTAAATGATCACCGATTTCCCCAGGGTCTTTCTTTCAACCATGCCACAGAATGGGTGTTTGCTTAGTGATAGCAGACAAAGCAGTAGACTTCTTTGAAGAAACAATTTTTCCRCTCTCATGTGTTCACTACATGATTGAGCACTTTCTAAAATTCTCTCCAGAAGATCCCATGAAATTATGATTGTGGTATTCTTTCTTTTTCAGAGTGCAGAACTTCTGTACATAGATTTAGACCAAAGCATATACCTCTTCTAACCAACTGATCTACAAGTGTAAGATTTGATTATGTATTCTTCTATAATTGCAGGTAGTTCTGAGTAGAGCTGCAACTACCTTGAGCCGAGACTTCTGTAAATCACAGACCAGTGGCTTAGGTTCAGCACTCAAAACTTATGCACACAGAGGTAATAAACACACTATATTATTTGGAAGGGGGAAACATTGAAAGCACAAAACCATCTTGCAGTACTTCTAGCACATGCATTCCAAYCTCCACAACCCACACAAATTATACGTCCCAGAAGCAACAGCARATTGAAGCTATAATGGGAAACCATTTATGAAACATGCTAAAGGAACTAAACTACAGAAAAGAGTCAAAAGGACCTGTGACTATTATTAGAACATGTCCTCTCCAACAGTGCATGGAACTTCTGCAATTACTGGATAAAAATCGAATAAACCTGAAACCTGCTGGCAAATCCCACATATTTCTCAGGCTGAGTCCAACTTCCATGCTACATGAAACAGACATACTCTGGGGAAGTGAGATCACATACCAGCTATCCAGGTGCTACTGTGAGTATATGACACAATGCCACAAGCCACTATTTTTCGACCCTACTTCACAGAGATTTTATGACATTATTGCATCTCTTAGAACTGAAACAAATGCTAATTCTCAACAGGTCCAACAGAAGACAAAAGTCCAGGTTGTAACACAGCAAAGAAACATCCAAACATATTAAAAATGCATAGCCACCTTTGTTTTTACAAACTACCATGGCAGAACATACAAGCTGTGTTTTCTTTTAAGTACTGAGAACCTAAATTTACATTCTTGCTTATTTTATCTTAAATCCACTTTCCTTTCTAATGTTTTTGCTGCCCTCTCTATTGCTATAGTACTAATACAATACAATTGCTAAATTCTCATTAGGTAAAAGTGGTGTATATAATGTTTAACCACGGAATTAGTAAGGCAGAAGATGTTCTACTGTTTGGAGCATTGAGGTTGTTTTAAATTTGCTATTTCCTCCTATGAAACAGAAATGGTCTGAATATTTTAACAGAAATATGTCTATGTGAGGATTTTTTGTTGGAAAAGCTCCAGAAATAGAGTAAAGTTACAAAAGACAACACYAGTGTGTTAGAAGAACAGAAATTCTCTTAACTGCCACCAGCACTTAGATAAGGTGACTTCTTAGACAAGACRGTTCTCATAAATCTAGTCTTGCCTCTCTCTTGGTTAAAAGGCCTGGCTTTTCTATGAACCCGGAATTATGAAAAAGCCAACAAAACCTGGCAAAACTTCTGGAGTGTCTTTTTAAATGAATAAAGAATTACTCTCTGGTAAAAAGCAAAGCTTGATTTTTTCCTATGCAGAATTATAAATATACTATCCTTTCAGTCAGCAAAATTCACAGTATCTGAATACAGTTTTATTAGCTTCTGAATTACTGGAAATTACTTCAGAATAATTGCCAAGACATGGATCTAAATTATTATTAAACATAAATAATGAACTTGTGCTTAAACTCCTCAAGAAATAGCCACGAAAAATCCTCTGCTACTACATGCACAGTATAAACATGGTAAATGCYAGGTTAAAACAAAGAGACAGGATGAAAGCATGAATTCCTACCCTCAGGTAAGAACAGCCATCAAAAGGTATCCAAACTGCAGAGTTAGTACGTGCAGATCTAACTATTTCTAACAAGGGTGATTTCTTTGCAGTAACACATTCTTGAATCCCTTTAGCTCAGAATTACATTCAAGACAAGGAAGAAAGGAAGCCCAGATGAAAGGTAAGGCACAGCAGTGGTACAGATTCCCCCATTTCACAATGACTGATAAAGGTAAATTGGAATGGTCTTCTCTGTTTCATACAGGCATGCATCACRCTTTTACATTCATAATTTATCTGTACTGTATATAAGTATCTAGACAAAAATAATCCTTCTGCAAATTCACACCAGAAGGCTATCTTCCTAAATGTATCATTTATCTGCAATGAATTGGAATAAAAAACCACAACAAATTAGGGCACTGTTGTTTAGGCACAGTGCGAAACCACTGTTACCAAGAGGTAAGGTCTAAATAGTAAACCAGGCAAAGAAAAAAAATCCAGGTAGTAAGAAAAACCCAAGACAGACTCTCCTGAACAGCAGGAGTCAACTAGTAAGATGAAATAGTTAATGCTGATGACACTGGGGCAGTGATGTCCACACTACACACACTTCAGAGGTTTTGCCTGCACTTGCCCTAGCCTGTTCTTGAGCTCAACAACCACTTGCAACTGRAGTTCACCTTTCATCTTATCTTAATCTGAAAACCTGTTGAACTCTGAAACCATTTGGCAATGAGAAAACAGAGCAGGGAAAACAGGAAATTTGCTTCGCATACACATAACCTCACCTAAAGCTTTAATAATAAATGCACTCACAATGACCTCAAAGCATCAAGCTTTTGATCCATGACAATGGTTATTAGTTCTGATATGACTCCAGAGCACTCTTAAGACTCAGAAAGGCTCCTCCAARACATGTTTGTGGTGTTCTCCCCAACATTCCCTAGCTGCTCTAGAAGAGGAAACTGGGTGCAACACTATTCTGGAACAAACCTAGAGCTAACACAAATGCAACAGTGTACCCAAGCTAAAAAATGTCCYGACTCAAGTGCAGGGAAACAAACCACTGACACCTTCAAATGTCTCTGATTAGAGCAAAAACTTGTGTTAACACCCAAAAGCAGGTGAGCTGSCCCCAGGAAGAGAAATGCTTTGTGTCCACAATGCTCCAGCTGACCTAACAGCCCCTGTCAGACTGAAGATGGCTTTGCAATGAGGTGTCTCCCTGTTTCCAAATTACTTGCAAAAGCCACAGGCTACTACCTCAGTAACATCTGGCTGCATCTGAATGTCAAGACACTTGTCACATGCACATTCAACCCTTTCACGCTTCCGTGTGTATCCTCTATCCCACAGTACATCCAAACTCTAGATTCCACTGTCTAGCATTTAGCCTGTTAAGCTTGCTGCTTAATACGGCAGATGTTAACGAAYAGCGCAAAGAAAATGTAAGCTGACCAGGCGCCAAACAAAAATGACCAAATGTAATGTTCTATGCATCTCAGCTCAAACCATTTGAGGTCAAGATCATTTTCTGGACCAAAGACTCCTAACAGAGCATCCTTGCATGAAACTATATAAAAGGTCTGATCTTCTGTCTTCACAACAACCCTTTTMAGTCCACAATTCAACCTCTTTCCTAAGTCTGACAAGCTGCATTGAGAGTTGCATATTTTACATGCCACTAGCTGAAAGCATTCAAATTCATGAAGTTGAAGCAAAGATACAAAACTAGCAAGGTCTAAAAGCTCTTGCTTCAAAATTACAGGCTGATCATGGTTGACAAATTTGATTTGTGCAATCAGAAGAAAACTAGCTAAATGTATCTTAAGCCTAAATTTTGTATTAATGAAAATGCATAGACACTTCTTTTTTTAGTACAAAACAAGCCAAAGCATTTCTTAGAAGCAAACAGAGACAATGTGTTTAACTTGCATGAGCTGATTCAGCATTTTTGAGGCAGAATGCAAGGCAATGAAAGCTTCTGTTTTGGCTAATTTGGTTAACTAGAATAGCAAAAAAAAATCTGTAGTTTTATGCTTTGCTAGACTAACATCTGTCCAGGCACCAGTTCCAGTGTCTCTCTTCCATGACCACTGGAAGTTCTTCCAAAATCTATCTTCTGAGAAGTCAATGAGCCACAAGCTAAAATCAACATGAAAATCTAATTCCTATTACTCGTGAATCACCCACCTCAGCAAACATTTGACACTATGCTCACCTCCTGGTATCTCTCATCTTTATTTTGATTGCTTTTAAGTACAAAAATAATTGTGACTGTCATGAAAATGATGGTACTACATCAATAGTTTTTAAAACTTTTWAAAGTACCCCAATGATTTTCCTTTTCTACAGGCATTTTGCCTCAGCACAGAGTGAAGAAGAATTAGGTTCACAATAAAATACATTTTGAGCACTTCTTTCCTCAAGCTGACTATTCACATAAATTACAAGATGATGCACAAACCTCAATTACTTACAGTAACCTTTTAGTTGCGACTGAGGTACTTTACAACTCGAAGAAAACATTAACATATTTACCATGTGTAATCTGGTCAGATGTACTCTAGCTCGAGAATACATCTTCCTCGAGCTAAAATCACAAATAAGAACTTGCTTCCCAAGCTACACAGCTTGCTTACCTCCTCCTGTTTCGTGCAGGCGTGTTGCATCGTTCCCCTGAGAAGTGGTGTTGGCTGGGTCGAGCCAAAGGAGGCTGCCTATTTGATGTCATCTCCCATGGTCGCATTGGTGGTGATGGGGCTGGTGACGCTGCTGTATAGTCAAAGACTGAATGGGAAAGGCGTTGTCGCTTGGGACTAGGACTGTCTTCACTCTATACCAGTGCAAAGAAAACCAAACCAAAACAAAAACAAAAACCACTTCCAGATGAGTGAATTAAAATCCATATTTCAGTATTGCTTTGCAGCTAGCATTAGGAGTGACTTATTAAGACTGCACTTAAACACCATGAAAYTTAGCACCTGCAAGTATTCACCTTTATATTGTCTTTATAAACACAGATTTTTGATTGTTCCCTGACCCCTGGAAGAATTACTACTAAATTATACTTCAACAGCACTCAAATATAAAAATTCCAACATCCATGCAAAACGAAAACTACGTAATTAAAGAGTAATATGAAGGAAATAAGACATCACCTATTTTACATTCCTCCTGCCTTAGCACCTACAAACYACAGAAATATGGAAAAATGGATAAACACAGTCTTCACAGTAATAAATTCTGTACCAGTCAGTAAGCAGCTGCCACACAGAGCTTGCTCTCTGCATTGCATCCCTTTCCTATCAGGCCTGCACTTAGCTWATCAGACATTTGCTCTGTAGCACAGCCTATTTTAATTCTGCTAGCTCAGCACAGAGATGCTTCATCCTTGTGGTTATTCATGTAATAATAGYCATTCATACACATAAGCTGAAAAAATCAAATCATCAATCTTTGGTTAAGAGAAGTACAATCTCTATGTACTTCATTAAAATTCCACAGGGACTACATCATGCCTTAAGTTTCCYCTGCTAGTGATGTGAAGGTCATTAACCTCCAAGCAATGTCTTCCCAGTTATGAACACAACCACTTTTCCTCTTCACTGTGTGTCCATGCTATTGAACAATTTAAATTAGAGCTCTCATTCCTCACAGAAATCCTCACCAATGCCTATGAAACCACCAGCATCAAATGTCCCATTCCTCCCCTCCACCCCACTATTCTGCCAAAATTAAAACATATCATGCTGTTAGCACAGATTAATAATAATAATAATAATAATAATAATAATAATAATAATAATAATAATAATAATAATAATAATAATAATAATAATAATAATAATNAATAATAATAATAATAATAATAATAATAATAATAATAATAATAATAATAATAATAATAATAATAATAATAATAATAATAATGCTGAAAATATACAGAAGTATGTGTCATACTTCAGAGATCCCCCATCAAACAAACAAAACCTAAAAACATATGAACTACCACTGGAACCATGCTTGAGTCTAACCATCATATGAACTTCTCTGAGAGAATTCCTAATGCAAGCAAAYTTATATTTAGTTGCTCTCCAGCTTGTCCACTCACTCCACCACTTCCGTTTCAGTCCATCACAGCACTATTTCCATTACATTTGCACGTAAATGAAGACAGCTGAAGCGGAGAAAACAAGCTGTCTGCAATGGTCCTGTGTTCCAGAACAGCGTCCCCCTTCTCCTCCCCCCCAGATTGTTAGAGGGCTCATTTCAGGCTTAGTTGTAGACTGGACTATGAACCTGTTCTGGCTCTTAGCTTTACAGGRGCATTTTATTTTCTGAACACTATTAAGCTACTTCTTGGTTGGTTTCCATCGACATATGGTTTGTACTCCACCATTCTTTTCAGTGCCAGCACACTCCTTTTAAGAACTAGAAGTTTTGTCCAGGTGTTCAAGAGAAAATTTTCTTCTCCTTTGATTTGCAGGCATTTTTTACAAAATTTTCAAGCTTTTCAGTTCTCTTGCTTTCAAATACTTTAATACAAATTGAAATTTTCCCCTACTGTATCTCATTTAAACCAGTCAGCTTCCTTAGGGAACCAATCTGATGATGCATGCATCTGTTTGTYGCTCAATCTCTTGAACTCCTTAACCAATCACACTTTAATTTTTCAGAGAAAAATTGGTCAGAAGGCAGGTATGCACCTGAAAGTTCATGACATAGATGTCCAGGTAAAGGGTGACTCTCCCAGAAGGCTCCTTGCCCTCAGACGCTCAACACCAAAAAACTGGGATATTCAGTAAGTGCCTTGAGAGCACAGCTTCTGTGAAAACACATATTTTATTAGATTTCAGAGAACACTACCAAAGGACAAATCTTGAAGGAGCTATGCTACAAGACTCAGAGAAGAATGATTTGTGGCCCAATTTTTTATACCATAATGACTAYGCCTATTCAAAGAGAAAGATACGTAATGTAAGTGCTGGCAAATTAGGTGAGCTGGGATATTGTGAGTGCAAAAGAAAACATCAGATGGAGGATGGAAAAAAAATTGATTTAGAGAAGCTGGCTGAAAATAGAATCTTGAAACAAAATAACCACTCCTCTTCTAATACAGTCTATACATGCCTTCGGCAGGAGATCTCCCACCACTATCGCCCTAATTTAAATGTGACACCCTTCCCAAGCTTTAACACTAATATACCCTGCCATACTGAAAGTAGTCTAATTTGGAAACACACTTCTACTACTACTACTACTACTACTACTACTACTATTATTATTATTATTATTATTATTATTATTATTATTATTATTATTATTATTATTATTATTTTCCTTTTGCTTCAGAAGTGCACCACTTCAAAAAGAGTGGAGATGCAAACTGCCAGTAGTTTACCTTCATCATCACTCCAGATTACTAACTTCCACATATATTTCAAACTTCACAAGTGTTAAGTGCCCTCTGCAGTAAGCAACAGTAATTTCAGTCAAAATTGTTTCCCAATAGAAAGAAAATAAAGATAAAATAATTTTTTGGAACTACATATACAGAGATTTAAAATGTAACTGTGTCTTTTTCTGTACTGAAAAAGAAGTAAACTAAAGATAAGTCAATTTATTTGCAAACAGATTTTATAAAAAACCCCAATACAAACCTAAATTCATTGAAGACTTGGTGTTTTGTCTTAGTTTTTATTAAGAAATCAATCCCCATRTAATGATTATATCAAGATAATACCAGCATGCAGGAAAGCACAAGGAGCTAATAACAGACATCTACTCTATTTTCATGTTATTTTCAATCAGCATGTGGAATAACTATATAATGACATTTTTTTTTCAGTCTACTCTATTATTGGTCATTAAGTTCAGTAGTTTATTTGTGGAATATGATACTTTCCTTAAAGACAGGAGCTCTCCAAATGCCAAATCATTCTAGCCGTTTTTTGTTAGTATTCAAAATATTTTCTGGGACTACTACTACTTTTTCCAGACATATGCTATGTATTTCTCTCATGTCCAACAGGCAACAAGAACGGATTGGCTGACAGTTACCAAGAACACTCTATCTAGCKTCTAACTAACAAGATAAACTCTCTGCCCTTCTTCAAATATACATTTAACAAAAAGAGCACGATGAACAGGAATACAGATTACTYCATATTTAAAGGAAGCAGTATCAGGAAAAAGTTCATCAGATTGTTACTAGTAAAAGAAGCAGTGTATGTCAGGCCCCTAAAATCTACAATCTTGACCCTCAAGTCAGCATTTCACTGACATCCTCAAAAGTTTTCATTTCACTGACATACCCAGTATAGTTTTGTCCCATTCTCTTCTGTATACCCAATAAACTCTTATAAGTGTAAAGGTAACAAAGGTGAATAAAGAGCATGCCTGCTTGCAAAACACCCTTTAAAAGTCTTATACTTCTGYACATGTTTCTTGCAGTAATGTTTTACATAGAAGCTTTTCCATTTTATTTGGGAAAAACTACGTATTTTCATCAAGGTAACACCTATTGAGGTGTGTCTTTTACACTGTCCTTTCCCASCAAAATTATAAAAACTGCAGCTACCCACTGATTTTCAACCATCACAGAATGGAAATAACCAAAGCAATTCCTGCAAATACCTGACGATCACTTTCCTCTCCAACTCTCTGTATATTCCTACTTAACAGTCYGGGGAAGGACAAGAAACTACTCAACTACTCCACACSCTCCATCTCAAATTCAGATAATAAACTACATCTATCCTGCAGCCTGCAAAAGACCTCTATTTTAAAARTAAATTAATACTTCAGAAGTATTCTCARGCATAGCCTTTTCCCACAGAAAGCTTTACACAAGTACAATCARATGGGTATRCCCTATAAAAYGCTACCAGGCTGACCAGAAATCTGCAACTGCATACTTTGCATAGGTACATACTGAAAAGGAAATTATTTTTTCCCCAAAAGTCAACATTTATAAGCATTTTCAAATTTAATTATAAGCATATAATGGGCTACTGAGTATTCTGCACATTGTATCTGCTCCAACCATTCCAACAACTGTAATTTGAACTACATTTCAACATATTTATTAGTTGCATCTACAATAACAGTAAATTCTTGAGCTAAACATATAGCTACATCCAAATGCAGTGTCTTATTCATAATCCAGGACCAACCTATTTGTAAGTACATTTTTTGGCCTAGGTCTAGTAAGCTCTGGAAGAGTCATACCCCAAAACCTAAAACAAGACAAGAGAAATCACTTATGTGACTGGATGGAGACAATGCAGGCCAGACGGCTTTATAAATGTTACTGTCTTCTTCCGTTTCTCCCACAGAAAGCAGGAGAAGCAGAAGTTTAACTTATGTGTGGCACTACAAGGTAATTTACAACCTCACACAAGTTCCATATGTAGCTGGCACTACAGACAGAGAGTCTGTAGGAAACCAACAAAATAATTCAGATTGCTACAGCCCCTTCAGCTCCTGACACCAAGAGCCATACCCGCTTCCAAGCGCTGGCGCTGCAAACCTCGKTGGTGCTGACACCTCCACTGAGATTCCAGTTGCTGGTCTATTCGCTACTCAAGCTGGTCTCATTTAGCCCTTKCAGCACTCATACACGGTACAGAAAGTGAAATTACATAGAGAGGTAGTTAAGRAAAGATCTAATAAAACAGGACAGACAGCAGTGATCAGGCGCAGAGCTCAGCCAGTCGAATGTAAAGACTGGCCACAGTTTACCTGTAYTGGCCCATTTTCTCCTGGCCCTGTTTTGTCCCTTTCCCAACTCCATTCTCTTGCAAATCACCCCCTTGGCTGGCATAGTCTCACTGACCTGCTCCAACACCCCGGACCCTCAGGGTTGCCTCCTTATCAGTCACAGAATCTTTGTTTGTGTGCATTTTTCTGATAGCTCACCAGTTAGTGTGACTGACCAGGTTGTTTGTCTTTTCTCCAGTCAATTTTCTTGGCTAGTTTGTGTCTCTTTCCAAATTTTTTATGGYTTCCTCCTTTCCCTTATAATGCCATTTGATGAGGTCTTCAATCAAATAATCTCACTGACATAAACATTCCCACATTCTACTTACTCTCTTYAATTAGTGACTGATCAAGTTTGGTTCTTTAATCTATCCCCCTTATTTTCTGGTTCAACAGATTTGTGTCTCAGAATGTTCCTATTTACTTCTCCTTTTCTTATTATCCCCTTATGGCACTGATAAGTTCCTTGACCAGACACAACTTACATGAGCTGATGTTCTATACCCTTCCACATCCCCTTACAGATCACAACTCTAACAATACACAGAACAATTGGACTGATTTGGTTAGAGGCTACAAYACAGGAAGAGTGAGATGAAGACTACTTCTGAAAACCGCAAAAACTAAGAAGAATATGGGAATAAACAACAGTCCAACACCCCTCACCTTAAACCTGAATACTTCATGAAAATGCAAAGGATTGATGCAGGTGACAAGTAAAACATGTTATGTTAAACCAGGAAAGTTTGTCTCCTCCATCTGAGTATGTAAAGTCATAAAGACATTTTCTTTCCTTGCCACGACCAGGATAGTTCACATGCCCCCATCTGCATGTACTTTTGCACCAGTACACACCATAAAGGCCAGCTGAGGATCTTGGAATGTGGACAGCAGCACCTGCACTACATCAGCAAAACAGGACACTACATATATGTCATATGTTAATAAACCCAGATTTTATCATCCTTCCTTGAGCCACACTTTCCCTTGAGCTTCACTCCTGATCAGATCCCCATTGGATCAGCACTGTTGCCCCAGCGCTCATTCAGTGGTAGTTCTCAGATTTCAGGGAAGCCAAAACTTTAACATGCTCATTGTCCTGCCTTRTTCCTGAGGGATCCACACCTACATTTTGTGTAATAGTAAGGAAAAAAKAAAACCAGGCTGAAAAAAGTGGGAGCATATTAACTCGAGCTAACAGATGAAAAGCTCTTGGGGTACATTAAGTGTGCCATTTCCTTTAAATATATTCTCAAAATTCTAGCTTTAAATAAAACCAGAAAGGAACTACTATAAGAAGCAACTATGGCAAGTAAATTAAAAGCCCTGTGCCACAAGTGGCAAAAAAGTAATAGATTTTATGAAAAACTGCACTATTTCCAAGCCTAATCGATGTGCTTTTTCCAAGACAAACAAGGATTATCCAATTGGACTTAGGGCTGCATGACAAARGACTTGTTCATGTATAAAGATTCACCAGCAGAATGATACTGTAATAGCACACAGCTTTCATTGGCAAAAGCTCTTTAGAGGAACTTCAGCTGACAAMATAAACATCAGAAATAAGAATCTTTTGCTAGAATAATTTGATTTGCCCAAAGAATTTTGCTGGCTTAGCTGCACTGGGCAACATAGTGGTATTTTTTCTCCCGCCAGTTGTGTGCCAGTCCAACTAGACCCAATAACACTACTTGTTTGACTTTGAAGGGTAGGCAGGAGGCRGAGCCTTTGCTTCAACACACCACCATTCACAAAATTGTTATACTTCTTCTCATGAGTAAAAGAGAATCTGGAACAGATACAGTGACTTCTCTGGCAAGAACTGCAAAACTGTTATAGATGTTGACAATGAGCGCAATCTGGGTACAAGAAAGTAGTAAAATGAAGGTAAATGGGTACGTGGTGAGAAAACAAAAACTCTTAATACTCACGTCCATACCCCACATCCTTCAGGCACCAGAYACAAATCCTAGAATGTAAACAAGGCTTCATGCTTTCTTTAGAAGAATCATTCAAATTTAATCTAAARACCTCCCTACCAATAATATTCAGACCCATTTCTTTCTAGCCAAGCTTTGATTTTGGAGCTGTGATCAGGACATAACTTGGAAATGTGCTGTCTGGGCACATACTGGATAAACTCCTGATGAAGGAACACTAAARGAAATCAGAATTTAGTCTGATGATAAAAAATGATAACGAAATACCTTCCTAAATCTGCCAACTGTTTTGAAAAAAAGCAGACGACTAAAAGGAAGGCCAAAATGAGCCAATTCTTGCTAAAACCCTGAGAGATACAATCTGGARTACTCTGTGCAGTTCTGGGCTCCCCACCACAAGTGAAATACTGACACACTGAAGAGTCCAATCAAGGATCACAGAGATGTTTGAACACCTAGAGCACCTTTTATGTAAAGAAAGGCTAAGATAGCCTTGGACTGACTGTTCAGCCTAGAAAAGAGAAAGCCCAGGGCTATCTCATCAGTGAGACACAGCAGACTCCATTTCAACATGGGTAACACTTCTTTACTCAGGGGAGTGACTGAGCACTGGCACCGGTGTTGATATCCAAGTCTCTCCCCTTGGATATCTCAAAAGCCATGGTCCTGAACACTTGGCTTTAGCTAGCCCTTTTTCACCAGGAGAGCTGAATCAGAGGGCCTCCAGAACTCCCTTCATACTTCAGCCACCGGGATTCTGCAACTGATTTTCACTCAATGCTAAACACAAAGGCTTTCAGAAGCCTTTCCCCTGGGAAAGAACAGAGCAACTCAAATAGTACTTTGGGGTACTTTAAGATGTATCCTTTAGATACAGACCATCCCAGTGAGCATCTATCATTTCCCTCTGAACACCAGATACTTCTAAGTATTCAAAATGGAATACATTTCTTTCTGYATTTCAGAGATTTTTTTTCTTACTTTTTTTCTCCTTAATTCTTGCACTGTCAAGAATTAAGAAAATGAGTCTGCAACTAGTATGTATGATGAAAATTCCACAGAGATAGAAACACTAAGCATGACACTAGCTGTTCCTACAGCCACAGCAAAATCTTAAACAAGCAAAAAAAAAAAAAAAGGCAGTTAAAAAACCTGCCCTCCTGGTGACATTTCTGTGGATTTGTGGATTTAGGAAAGAAGTATTTGTATTTCAATTCAGACAGAAGAGTGGTTAGCAAGGCACATCATTCTGAAATGAAGCCTACAATGTTTTCTTTAACTTGCTTTTTAAATATGATTATRTGGTAAGAAGAAAACTAGTCACTCCACCTTAAAATGGAAACCAGCATACAATAGCCATATCAAAATTTTCTGTAGCAGCTTTACATATGCCATTTTTCTTAGTAATTTATGTGAATTAAGGAACCCTCCTGATAGTGGAACAGCAGAATTTTCCAGTATTTAGTAAAAGAAACATGATTTACAAAATAAGAGCAACGTTATCAGATACGGTAAAAAGAAGATGCAAGTTTGTCTCTTCCTTTTGTCTTTCAAAGCTATGATGGTATGTATCAATTACACTGTTACTATATCTAACAACTGTACCAAGAATATGCCTCAGTAATCTTTCTGGCCATCSATAATTTACTCATGGCTAACAGCAKTAATTCATTATTTACTGACAGTGGACACAAAAGCCAGTTTGTTCCTCAGCTACCTGAACTGACAATGAATCTTCCAAGCAAAGTGTATCTGTAAAGATCTGTGGCACACAATAGTAAATTGCATACCAATAGCACAGAAYTGTTTCAAACAATGCAGGTGACTGAAAGGAAGGCTAAAACAAGCCAATTCTTGAAAAAGTCCTAGGAGATAGCATCAGGAGTGCAATGTGCAGTTCTGGGCTTCCACCACAAGAGAATCACTGAAATACTGAGCAGTCCAGTAAAGACTTGTTTTACTTATGGTCAAAATACCATTAATAACCCGAACATTTAATTTGTTACGCATTCCACATCAAACTAACATCGATCTCCAGTGTTTTCTCTGTATTAGTTTCTTCTCTSAAATGCATTTCTCACATAACTGGATGTTTAGGATACACAAAAAACAACATTAAGAGACAGCTAAATCTAAACCGCTTGAGTTTCACACAATAAGYACTTGAAACAGTCCTAAGAATTTGATTATTAGATATCAATTTCTCATTTCAAATACTGGAATATTACTTTGCTGCACATAAATTTAAAACAAACAGATAAATTAGTAAAGTCTAAAAAATAGCATAATATTTAGTACTGCAGGATTTAATAGCATTAAAAAAATGCAAATTGTATTTAGTAAGATTACATGTTTCTTATTTTCAAGCTCTACTGCTCATACAAAACAGACAGTGAAACCCATATATCACAACTGTAGTACCCTCTTTTCTAATACTGAAGTAGTTTTAAGAACCAAGGCAGCACACAGCCGTCTTGAAGTTCTTCAAATTGAATTTTATTAGTATTTGCTACTGCTTGCAWTACTTGCCGCTTGCAAACAAGAATCCTTTGAAATATGAAAAGGCTTTGCAATAATTTTTGGAGRAATTAACCAAAGCAATTTAAATGCTCCAAACTCACAAAGACATTAGCAGGTATTTATTTTTATATCACATCTGTATTTTTTCTGAATGGGGACCCTTTAACTCTCAATCCAACCAATCTCAAAACTCTCCAATCCAACCAACTCCCAAAACCACCAATCAAATGTCACTAAGAGAAGAAACCTCAGCTATACCTCCCTGTCTATTCAAAAACCCCAATTGCAGGAAAAATATTAATTTCACCTTAAAATCCCAATTTACGGTGTCAGTTTTCAACTCTACTTTGTCAAGGGTATGTGTGAAGGAAAATGGAAAAAAATTATGCTATTTCTGCAATTAGTAGGTTGTACGAGAGCAAACATTTCAAGCTTTAAACTGAAAATTAAAAGAATTACGCAACAAACAGAACTAGCATCCAGTAAGATTTTTAAAAAATATTTTCCACTGATCGTTTTTTACCACTGAATCTGCAAATTGCCTACCAAGATTGGAGGCAGTGTTCATGTTTTGAAATATTACACAATACAGAAAGTSTCATTTCAGGATATGGTTCTAAAAGCTATTTCTGGGCCTCCACAGAGTCCTGATCTCCTATTTTGTATGTAAACAGAAGATAAATATTTAATTASAATTACAGAAGTACAGATACAGAAAGAGAGTTAATTTTCCTATATACAATGCTAGAACACATTGAACTTTCCATGTGTACCATTAAAATGTATTCATTACTGTAAGGAAATTTCTTTAAATATCATAAAATGTGCTGAAATTGACATTCTTAAAATGATGCCAGGGCAAGAGTAGAGTGGTGAAATGAAGACAGGGTGTTCAGATATAGGCAAACCACAAAAAGATCAAGTTTTTAATTTTAATAATAACTCTGCTCTTTCTGCTTTGATGGGACAAGGGATCTGCAGAGAAGTCTGGCTCAAAATTGCTTCACAGCAAAGTCTTCTCTACAGATAGTTTGCATATTCAGTGTGTATTCACTAACGATTTCACTAACCATTTAGGTATGTGAAACTAACAATACAGGTACCTCAGCGGACAACGACTGAAAAATAGTAATTTTTTGGTAATTAGGTAATAATGGTAATTAGGACAATTATTAAAAAAACCAAATTCATACTCTTTCCATTTTCAGATGTTTTTCCCTATATTAAACTACATATATATAGATGCACACAGGCATGTACATACACAGATGGAACACAACATAC
>NW_026623416.1:1391071-1401482 GCF_030028575.1 Malurus melanocephalus | reverse complement strand
AAAAAGTCTTAAGAGATACAACTTAAGAGAGTTGTATTTAAACACAGGCTTGAAAATTCAAGGAAGTTCAAGATACTTAATTCTAAGAAAAAGGTATCCTCAGTTCTATCTTTTTCAATTCCCTTCATCTCTGGGAAGATCTCACTRAACGATTGCCCTTAACTGTCACACTGGTCACCAACTCCAAACAGGCTTTCTCTCACCCTGTATATCAGTTCTGTCCTCCTATTTCTGGCAATTCATTTATTCTTTCCTACTTCTACAGAATTTTCCATACAAAAGGAAATTTTCACAGCTGAAATAAATACCAAATCTTTATCTTCCACACAGTTTAGGACAAGTATACTCTTCATCACCTACTAACAACTGATCACAGTGAGTCACCAAGCACAATGCTGTGATTGGCATTTTGTTAAACAATTTTTTAGAAATGACTTTATTTACACTACAGAACACTACATGTTTWCACACTGCAGAACCATCCTTAACAACAGCACAATCTAGGACTCCGTGTAAGTGAATGTTAGTAAAGCATTCGACACCATTTCCCACAGCATTGTCYTGGTTGCTCATGACTTGGAGAGGTGCCCTCTGTCCTTGGTAAAGAATTGGCTGAAAGGCTAGGCCAAGAGAATTCAAGTGAATGGAATTATATCCAGTTGGCGTTCAGTGACAAATGATGTTCCACAGGATTCAGTAGTGGGGCCAGCCCTGCATAACATCTCTATCAACAAACTGGACAAGGGGATCAAGTGACTCCTCAGTAAATTTGCAGATGACACTGAGCTGGGCAGAAGTTGATCTGCTAGAGGGTAAGAAGATTCTGCAGATGGATCTGGACAGGATGGATCAATGGGCTGAGTCCTGCCCTTGTGTCACAACAACCCCAAGCAGTGCTACAGCCTGGGCTCAGGGCAGCTGGAAAGCTGCCCACTGGAAAAGATGCTAGGTGACAGCCACTGAACATGAACTGGGAGTGTGTCTGGTGGCCAAGAAGGCCGATGTCCTGGCCTGTATCAGCAATAGAATGGACAGCAGAATCAGGGCAGGGATTGCCCTCCTGTACTCAGCACTAGTGAGGCTACACCTCAAGTTCTGTGCCCAGTCCTGGACCCCTCATGACAAGAACGACACTMAGCTGCTGGAGCATGGTGGGTCTGGAGCCCAAGTCTTATGAGGAACAGCTCAAGGAGCGGGGGCKGTTTAACCTGGAGAAAAGGAAACTCAGGAGAGCTTACCTCTGTCTACACCTGCCTGAAAAAAGGCAGCAAGATGATAGYAGGTCTGTTTTTCAAGTGATAGGACAACAAGAACATGGCCTCAGTTTGCAACAGGGATGGTTTAASTTAGATATTAGGAAAATTYTCTTCACCAGAAGTATTGTCAAGCATTGGAGCAGGCTGCCAAGGGAGGTGGTTAAGCCACCATCTCTGGAAGTAACAAAAAAGATGTACAGACATAGTCCTTAGGTATGTCATTTAGTGCTAGACTTCGCAGTACAAGATTAATGGTTGGAMTTTATGRTCTTACGTGTCTTTTTCAACCTAAATGATTCTATCATTCTCTTCAAAGCTCATCATGTTTGGACTATGCGCTACATATTAGAGACTACTTGATTTAAATAYACATAGGCCATTTAGGTTTTATTAACAGCCAGGATAAATTAGTAACAGGTGCTTTAAAGAGCTTGGGGGGAAAAAAATTATTTGTCTCTAGAGCTGGGACTTGAAATGCACCTTTTGTCCTAAGCAGCTTGCACAACTTCATTTTTATGTGTCAGACTCAGTACAG
The DNA here is from genome assembly GCF_030028575.1 of Malurus melanocephalus. Classification (NCBI taxonomy): domain Eukaryota; kingdom Metazoa; phylum Chordata; class Aves; order Passeriformes; family Maluridae; genus Malurus; species Malurus melanocephalus. The sequence continues at coordinate 1,399,691 of NW_026623416.1, read as the reverse complement.
GCTCTGCAAACATATTAACTACTCTAACAGTAGCTGGTTCCTCTGCCCATATAAAAAACCATATTGGGAGGCTGTTGTCTAACAGGTCATGGGATAWAAAGGGTAAATAACTCACTCCTCAATGTAAGTGACAAATTATTTGAAACAGCAAAACTAAGAAAGCGCTGGCATTTTCTGCTAAGCTACCCAAAACAAAGAATATATGATAAAACACTGAAGGTTCTTAGCTTCAAGAAACCACTTCTACTTGTGCAGATAGTTTCATTTASTTTAGAAAACAAGATAATCCTCACACAAAGTCAAAGGAAGGCCTGTCAATAACAAACAMACCACATGATACACATTAGATGATATGTGAAGGAACACAAGCCTTGTTCCTCCAAATACACTCAAATAAGCAYAGTTTGCCAACTCCCTTCTTAAACCTCATATCACACACCTGAYAAAGAGAAAAAAAAGGCATCAAGTACTTAAACCATGTAAGAAATTCGGTGGCATGTGTTCTTTTTTAAAATAGTCTCAAGCTCTGCCCAAGGTTGAACAAAACAACAGATACACATAAACATTCACATATAGAAAGCAGAGCCAAAGAATGTAAACACTATACCAGTGTCCGCATTTGAATTTGAAAAAAAAAGTGCTTTGATTGTTCTCTGATACAAGTAAGGAAATTAAATAAAGAGGAAGAAAKCTTCACATATGATCACTAACCTATGCTCAGTACAGCTTCACATACAAAAAACCCAAATCATATGGGCCTTACKAGGACCTTTGTGTCCATATCTGAATGTTTTTGTCAAAGCCATACTCATYCACTAGGAACTTATTCATCTTCACAAGCTCCTTCCAGAACACTATTTTAACTAAGTACCTGTTCTTAGTCTTTCATGTCTCCCATCTTCTCATTTCCCCTCTTGCTTTAAAAGCCCTAAAATGCTCTCCCCTCAGTACTTACTAACAAAATAGCTTTAAATGTCTTTGCAAGAGATTAATTTCCAAGAATTGGATTTTAAAAAAGGAACTCATCAAAAATATTAATCATAACTTCTTTAAAGAACAATCCCAACACAGATCATCTAAAGAAATAATCTGAATAAGGAAGAAAAATCCTTAATTCTGGTCTGGAAAGCCATCTCCTAAAGCTTTCATGAAGACTGCCAGACAGAGCATCTGCTCAGCAGCACCATAAATTGTGCCATGAATGTTCTCTTCCCTTCTCACACAATTTACTGTTACCTCAACATGACAAAAAAAATTGGCCACTTCTGTCAGCAATTAACAAAGCTGGCAAAAACAGACCACAAGGTTAAGGTAMGAGGTTCTGTAGAGAGAATGTAGCTGACTTGATGCAATTTCTGAGTTTTCTAGGACAGAGGTGTTCACAGATTTCGTGACAGGAACAAAACTGCAAGACTGGTAAGATGAAAGGGCTACTTAAACAGAAAGTAAAGCGTATGTAGTGGTGCTCACATGAAGCACTATGCATTTTTGCAGTATCTCAGATAGTGGTGGGAAATACAAAAATAGCAAAGTTACTGAAAATAAAAAGGAGATAAAAAATTCCAAGACCGCAAACCTGAAATGAACTTACTGAGAGCCCAGCACTATACATATTAAAGAATGTATATTTTTCTGAGAGGAGAAAAGTAAAGGAATCAGTCTTTTTACTGCTACAATGCCAACAGAAGGTACTAGGCAAGTCAGATATACACTGCTTACCTACTTTTCTACCAGGTGAGGTATAGTTTCAGTGCAATCCAGACAAAATGACTGAAAGGCAAACAACAAAATATTTACAGTGTGAAAGGGCTACCTTTTGCTCTTTCTCCATCCCACTGCTTTTAAAGATCTGGTGTTGTTAGCACTTTACTGCTATTAAAGACCAAACTAGCATCAAGTTTCAATGTTCGGACAGATATCAGTAGAGGGCACCAAAATGCAAAACAAGTTGCCTTACCTTTAAAGAGCTTAATAAAAGAGGAACCTACCCACTACCACATGAAGTTGCAGAGTAAAAAAAAAAGAAAACCATCCAGTTAAAACATAAACCTAGACAAGTTCTGCCCACAGCAGAATTTAAATATTCTGTATTAGGTTATTTGATTTGATTTGATATAAATTCTTATATAGAGAAGGAAACCACAAATTCTATTCCTGTATGAACTGATTAAATCAAGCCTGTATCTTCTGCAAGTTTCAAGAATCATTCCTCCACAGTCCAAACAACTCTCTAACTAAAAACTTGAAAAAAGAAATTTCACATCTTTCCTCTATCCTTATTCCTGCCTTTTAAATCCTTCTGGGGCAGGCAGAGGTAGGGATAGTAAAGCTACATACAAAGACTAAGTGAGAATTTTGTAACTCAAAGATTTGCTCTGTATAAATTCTCATTAGATTCCCTAGCGATTTAGCCCATGTAGTTTCCACAAACAAATATGTATGAGAGCTTTGRTTTACAACAAGTCTACAATTTCCTAAGACTACAATTCAACAGCAGGTCTGAAGTGGCAACCTGCCTTCCTAATCACACCATTTTTATACTTTAGTGAGACCTTGCAGAGAAACCATTGTAAGTCTTTAAGACTTCCTTAACAAAGAGTTGAAAAAGTAACTTGACTTCATCAACACTATCACTTGAAATCATAAAAGTTATCTCAYATTATGTCAATAAACCATATTTAAAAATGTATTGAGATAAGCTGATGCATAAACTTGACAAATCACAACGTAACTAATACCAGCTTCTGAGTCAAACCTTTGCATTTCAGAAAATGAAAATTATATACCAATACAATTTGTATATAATTGYATATATACAATATAGATATTTGTATAATTGTATACATACAATTATATACCACAACTTCCACACTGCTAGAGGCACAAAGAAAGGACTGATCAACATGCAACTTCAATTTAGTATCCATCATACTTTTATTAATTAAAAAACCCACAAAGTGAACCAGATGAAAATCAAACAAAGTTTAACTTGCTCTGTAAGWCCACAAGATAACAAAGGAGAATCATGAGATCTTTATTTATAAGATCCTTTTTTTACATACCCCTTTTCACAAGTAGTGTATCTCCTAGTAAGAGTTCCCTGAACTCTTTCTTAGCATGTAATTCTACATATGCATGTTTCACTTTTTGCCAGAGATTTGGTGATTAAGGAAGATCAAAAACATTATCAGCTATCACTACTCATTAAATCAGGCATAGAATATATTGGCTCTTCCACTTTGTACTTAACTCCATCTCATACTTTAATGATTGCATCCTCCCTTACTGCACGTTAGTATCCAAATAGAGATTTTTCTTCTCTCAAAATAGTGAGTCTATAATACCACAGTTGCAATATCCCCTTGAAGGTAAGAAAAGTAATGTAATGCTGTGAAGCAGTTAAGAAGTTTGTTGAGTCAGCAGATAGTAAAATCCCTGGGATGTGGATTAATACCATAAATTTGGAAAAAGGAAACCAAAGCAGTTGCCTCAGTAATGACATTTAAGAAAARGCACATCAGCAACACCATATCAAATTGCAATGCAATTGTATTCGATACTTGAATAAGGCAGACTATTAGTAATCGTGTTCATCTAACCATTCCAGCTGCCCCACTCTACATGTGAAAAACTTATCAGAAAATATACATATGCTCCAAATACKACGTTCAAAAATCTGTTTGAAAACGCAAATGCTATCTATTCATACACCTTGTCTTGACTTACAGTTCAATGAACTTCTGTGTAAGTAATAACTAAACCACCTGCCTTAAGTAGTTACRTTCTGAAATGGATGTCCTCCATTAATATCTCAATGTACAATCAGTTTCAAAAACACACTTCTTAAAGAAACAAGAGGCAGCTTCATGATTCAAACATAAAAAAAGAGAATTCCCATTTGTGTTATATAGGAATAGCAATTAATTCTCATGTACTAAAATACACAGACTGCTCTAACACGTATGCTTGCTAACATCAGTGTTTCCCTACACAGCTCTTCTTTTCACTAATTTAAGAAAATTACAGATACACAGAGACTTCATTTTTCTACAAGAATAGGAGGACGTTCAGTGCTTCAGAAACTCTTGCTACCGCCTTGCACATTGAACCTCCCTGTCCTAAGGACAGCACATAGCAGTTCAGTCTGGAAAGTCTGTGATTTTTAGGTTCCAGTTCTATCTTTCGCTAAAACAGATAAAGCAGCTCTAACAAGATCACTCAATTACATCCCTGCTCCAGCTCTCGTCCACCTCGCGGCTTGCCCCACATGGAAAGAGCTCCATCTCCCCCCCCGCGGCCTCCTTCCCCCTGTACCTGTACGGACGGAGGGCCAGCATCGCCGGGCCCGCCGGGAGCTCGCCCCTTCCCCACCCCGGCTGACGATCCGCGGGCACCAGGCGGCGCCGGCGAGGCCCCGCCCCGGGCGATCCCGCCGCTGCCCTTGCCGCCCCGCGCCCGCGCTGGTACCTGTGCCCCGCCGCGGCTCCGGGGAGGCCGCCCCTCCACACCCTCGGGGGCCGCCGCGGCCGCCCCGGGCCGGGCCTGACCCTTCCGCGAGCGCTTCCGGGAGCGCGGCCCCCTGCCCGCCCTGCCCGGGTGACGTCACTCGCGCCCGTCGACGTCACACCGCGGCCGGCGCGGGGCGTCCTTTGTCTGCGCCCGGGGGCGGCCCGTGCCCAACGCGCCTGCGCRCCGCGGTGACGGAGCGGCGCCCCCCGCCCGGCCCCCTCGCCCCCCTCATGGTTTCGGTTTCACAGAACGGACTGAGCCGGGAAACACCTCCGACACCAGCCCGGCCACGCTGCCACCGATCTCCACCTTGTCAACCAGGCCGTGGCACCGGCTGTCACGTTTTTCCTTAAACAGTTTCAGCGACGGCGACTCCACCACCTCCCTGGGCAGCCCGCTCCAGTGTCTACCCATCCATTCTGTGAAGGAATCCTTCCTGATATCCAACGCGAACCTCCCCTGGCGCAGCTTGAGGCCGAGTCCTCTTGTTCTATCGATTGAGGAGATCGACCCCCTCCCCCCGGCTCTAACGTCCTTTCAGGAGTCACTGGAGAAACAGGATCAGCCTTCTGACGGTGCCACAGAGGGACGGGCTCTGGATGCAGCACTGATCAGCAAAGGGAGCAAACAGAGCCTCACAGAACTGATTTACTCAAACTATTCCCCTCAAATAAGATATTAGTGCCTTGGTTTTCACTTTTCAAACTTCTCTGCACTCTCTACTTCAGCCTAATTAAAGTATTTCCCAACTCTCATCTAGGAAAACAAACTATGTGCCACAGGTATAAAGAATTAATGTTCTAAAGGAGATGAGTCACTAGGCATGAAAGTGGTTAAAAATTGGTAAGTGACATCCTTGTAGCTGCCAGAGGTGAAATGAAAAAGGCATAAAGGTGCTCAGTAAATACAGGCAGAATGAATAGGGACGAAGATGATGTGGGTGTGGGGATGTAACAACAACGCCACGAGGAATGAATCTGACCTGTCCTAATTGGACAGGAAGATTGTTTTTCCAGTTTTCAAACTGGAGGGGGCACAATAAATTCCTCCTAATAGTTCCATTTTTTTGTGTATTGTCCCTCAAACATTCTCCATAAGAGGTCCTATATTATACATCACATATAAATAAATGTGATGGGTCCTTCAAATATCTGAATTTGTGAATCATTTTTTGTTCAGCTATGTGTGAATTTCGTAGGCTTATGCTACCAGACACTGCTACCATCCMAAATGGAACACAAAGCTGATCATTTTTATTTCAGGATTAGAAAAACATCTTGTGAAAACATCTTTTTAATGAGTTGACAGACCTCTGTATTACAGACTGAGTACCTGATGTCCATCAGGATGTCCATTATCACGTGCAAATGAGAGTAACATCACAGAAGCACAGTAGGGTTGGAAGGAACCTCTGGAGCTCCTCCAGTCCAACCTCCCCTGCCAAGGCAGGGTCATCTTGAGCGGGTGCCACAGATGTGTGTGGAAGATGTACTATCACTGGGAAATTCAAAGGTTAGAAATACTAAAACAATTTATGCAGTTTTGTATTTCAGTCCTAAGTACCAAAATGCAAAAATCAATTCTTTACATGYTATGAAAGTAAAATAAATAAAAATAAGTTAAAAAGAAGTATAATTGCCAACCCATTAGCAATAGTGAAAAAATGCTACTGGATTGTTCCATAGTGATTTATTTTTTTCCATGCTGCTGGGTGGTCAATTTGGTTATTAACTGGATGGAACAGATGACATGATGAGATCTCTGAAAAGAGATGTCCCAAGAGTAGTTAAGGGTTGCATCTTTGGACTTTCTTTTCAAGATGAGTAAGCACTCTTTAATGGAAGCACACCACTGGGGAAACAGCCACCCAAGGGACAAAAAAGTATTTTTAAAGCTAAACAAACTTGGTATGTTTGAAAGTCTCTGCAGGATTATATAATTGCATTTACCTCGTTAACACGAGTAGAAATCCACTTGAGCATTAAAGTAAACTAACATACCAAGGAATATCAGTTCCTTCTTAGAACTACCTTTCCTTAAATCAAACTCCTTTGATCAATAAAGACACTTATTCAGTTCTTTTATTTAACATTTATACTTTTAAGAAAAATCAAAGAAATAACAAACATGAAAAAGAGTGCCTTTTTCATTCATGTACTGAGGTTGCACTTCCAAAGCAACAATTATTTTAAAATAAATCTCAATTCTAATCACTTTGCTACACCAAATAAAATGGGAAATGTATTCTATACCTATGCTATATTATATTTCTCTGTAAGGCAAGAACCTCTGCTTTTGGTGCTACAGAATTAAGTTTTTACTGCTAATAATAATGCTCTCAACAATGACACATCCCTCTTAATGCAGTGAGTCTACACATGAAAAATCTTCGACTTTGGCTTCCTGCTGATGTCACTGAACATGAATTCAAGATTCTCATGTGCCAAGTCAACAAAATCAAGTAATTGGRGTGGAAGCCTGGGAATTGTTTTCATTAAGATTGCAACGTTCCTTTAGCATGTGTAGTGTAGAACTTTTCTCATAATGTTGTCCAGAAAATGACAACTGGACTTGTGGAGAAACTACAATAAAATATATGCAGATTGTCAGTCAAATACTAACCTCTACATTTCTTCTGAAATGCAAAAACTGGTAATATGCAGTCAGGCAAAGATTTTGCTGAAATATGCCTATTGGCAAATCAAAGATATGTCAAACTATTGTGAATGCAAGCTTTTCATGAAGTTTCTAGAATTAATACAAAAAGGCCCAACAATTAATAAATTTGTGGATAAATCAGTTAAATCTCATCTTTAAATTATACCAAAATGAACAGGTGTATCTTTCAGTAATAAATCAGAATCTGTTTTTCAAAGWAATGGACAGTGGAAACTGTGACTGAAACTGACACAAGAATGTAGGCATATGTGAATACAAGCAAAGAGTGATAGAGCACAGGATTGCAATTGTACACTAGTACTGTAACAGGCTACTTTTACAAAGCTTTTGTCATTATTTTAAAAAAGTATATCCATATACACAAACCCTTTTGAAAAAAGAAGTAAAAAAACCCCAATCAGTAGGTATCCAGAGGGTAGTTGTCATTGGCTCTGAGTCCTGATGGACATCAGTGACAAATAGTGTCCCCCGGGCATCTGTACTGGGACCAGTGTTATTTAATGCCTTTATTAGTGACATAGATGAAAGGATCGAGTACATCCTCATCAAATTTGCAGATGACACCAAGCTGARTGATGTTGACACTCCTGAAGGACAGGATGCCATTCAGAGGGACTTGGACAAGAGGATTGTTCACTTTTTCCAAACAAGTGGTCATTTTAATCAAGGAATCAMCTAGAATTTCCTATAAAATCCAAGTCCAACAGCTTCATGTATTCCTACAGAAAAATCAAAACTCTTACCAAATAAAACTGACATCTGAGGGAAAAACATGTCTTGTATGAAATATGTTAACATAAAATAGATCCAAACCCACATTCTTTCTGCTTTTTTTACAAGTTCTACTTCAGTAAAATTTGCAGTTCCAAATTTCTTTTTACTGAAGTTTACTTCAGTAAAATGGGCAGAATCGACCCCAACAASAAAGATTTTCTTCCACCATCTCTAAATATGAAAAAAAAAGTAACATTTGGCCCAGTTCCTCTATTAATATGGAGGCAGGTAGTTTGCCTAACAACCACTCTTCTAAAATTTATACCAGGTAAGCTGCCCCACCCCTTCCTATTCCCCTGCCCCCAAACCAGGGAAACACCTAACACAAACTGAATTTCCAACAAGACTGTAATCAATTTTAATTGCTTTGATATGAAATAAAACCAAGGGAAGGAAGAATGGTTACATTGGTGCATTAGGATGGATTTGAAATGGAATTTTCCACACCCGCCCCTCGCCCAAGAATCTTCCTGTGTGGAGTGCACAAGGCCCAAAACACAAAGCAGTGAATACTGGCTGAGTAYAGCCAACCAAATAATCAAGTGGAAACTAAAGTAATGTTGTCCATGTTCTGCACAGCATTTTTGATCAGTATCTGTAGGTTGAACCAGTCACCAGATCTAGGATGGTAGCTAAAAATAAAACTAAACTAAAACAC
>NW_026623416.1:1325221-1391055 GCF_030028575.1 Malurus melanocephalus | reverse complement strand
AAAAAAAAAAAAAACAAACCCAAAAAAAGACAAGCACATGTATACACATGCACAACAAAAATCACCCACAAAACTGGAGGAAAAAAAGAGTGAGGGGGGAAAAAAGATAGTAAGGCAATAGATCAGAAAAAGAAACTTTTTCTGAAAACAAGTCTAGCTCTAGGATAAGCTGGAACAACTATAAAATTAACTTACTCCAGAATTTCAAAACACAATGATGAGTGCACTTATTAAGGCAGTGCCATTTAGGTTGTATTTCATTCCCCAAAGAAATGATTTAGAATTTGACCAATACATGTACCTTTCCAGGCATGTTAAGCCAAAAAGTCAGTTTACTGTAAAGTGTSATACTTGTATACAATGTAAGACACATTACATGTCGAATTAATAAATTAACATTATTTACAGACAATAAAGCTTAAGGTAAAACAGTAACAGAACCATGAAAGCCAGTCAGTCTCACAAGCAGTGCAATGCCAGAACTATTCCCTTCTGTATGCCACACTTACATTACTGATCCAAGTACCATTGAACAGTTAATATCCAGTACTCTACTGACCCCAAGCAAGCTAATCTGCAAATGTGCCAAAAAAAGGTTAGGGAAATGCATGTACACGACTAGACAGGCTGCTGTTTTAAGGTTGCACCACTGAACAGAAAGTTACAATCTATAAAAGCTTTAATTCCCAATTTCAAAACGGAAAATACAGCTGCTGTGAGGAGGGRAAAAAAAACCAAAATACAACCAAAAAAGCAGCTTTGAACACTAAGTTAGGATCTAATCAATGAAGTCAGAAGAAACAAAACATTCTACCAATATGGCATATCACAAGTGTTTAGAACAGCAAAGGAGGAATACAATCAAAAATAAAAATACAATACTAAAGACAAATTTCTCATTATCTGTCTAAAAGACTGTCTGGAAAAAAACATATATCTTATTATGCTWGAGACAGTTCAAAAAGTAACTCTGACTGCTATATCTAAAAAACAACACATCTTTGTATAGTAAAAGCAATACATAAAAACCACACAATGCATATGCATCTTGTGAATGAAACATTCATGTAAATCTCACCTTGTCACTATCATCAGTACAAATGTGATCTTGATGGATTGAGTGGCATTGAAACGATGTACCAATACTACCTAGAAAAGAAGGGGGGAAGGGAGAAAAAAAGTAACTAAAAGGATAACCCAATACCTGTGAACACTAAAAATAATGTTAAATTTAGCAATCTTTCTTTTCTGCAAGACTTATTTGCCTGCCAAACAGCTAGGTCGGATAGCAAAATAAGCATCAGAGAGACATTTTACAAGTGTGCCAACTTCTTCCCATGTATTTTTTAGGACATTTAARCAGTATGAAATTATAGCTAGTTCCGCAATCCAAAACAAACAAATGCAGTCAGTACATATGTACATATACAAATAAGGAGAAACTATGCAATTCAAGTTTATATTCGGTAATACTGAACATTTTCAGATCCTGGGCAACCACAAGTCAGCAGTCTCATTCCAGCAATACACTCAGAATAAGAGAGGAAAATTCCAAGGTCAAAGTTTCAATTATGTCCAGTTTTCTTGTAATGGAATTTCTGCCTGCCTAATGTCTCTACACAAGTTTCTTTATGCCGAAGAATATATGAAAACAGTTTACAAATCTTCTTTTTTACTTATCACTTCAGAAAAAATATTATTTTGCCATAGGAGTCATTGTACTGGCTTGAACAGCCATAGAGCATACTGTGTATTTTTGTAGGAAGGGAAGGCAAAGAAGAAATCACTACACAGTTTAAATTTCAAGGTAAAAAAGGAAAAAAGAACCCATTTTAAATGGTTTAAAATATGCAGTACTCCCCTCCCACTTGATTTAGACTGATTGCAAACCACAAGTGTTTCACCACAAACACTCCACATGGTTTCTTGAAATTGGAATCAATTCAAGCTCAAAACAAAGCTACRAAACCCACGAGAAGACAGTCTTAAGAATAAGGCTTGATACCTTTCTGCCCATTGCCCCAGAGGCAAAACGGAAGTAAAATACAACCTCTTGAAWGAGTCTAAGATAGTAAAATAGGCAACAAATAATGAAAATAGTTAAGTTCTGCCAAATTATTACAAGTACACATAAATTTGTCTCAGGCATCTAGGCATGTGATAATGACAGGAATTTCCAGAAGTGGTACAGAGCCTACACCTAAACCTAACATCACCTAAGACTTGTTCCCTAACAAATTAAAAACTCATGATTTTGGACTTTGCATTACAGGCTGCATTTATAGAKAAACTTTTCATGAACAGTGATTGCATACACAATCACAATGATAAGCTGGCTTTGTTCTAGCTGTAATGGATACCAGCAGTAGCAAACAGCTCCAATAGCAGAGTTTCCAGTTAGTAAGTGCAACATAAGACGCCTGGATAGCTCATCAGTTTTCATGATGCCATAGTTTCAATTCTAAGAAGATCCACACTACCGAAAAAAAACTTAGCTTGGGTTTTATCTACATGTTTCACTCACACTCAACTGTTCCACAGAAAACTAAACACAGTTAGCAGAGAATATGGCAATATTGTCCTTTAAATTACTASTCTTTTCCTTAACAGGATCATTCATGGCCTTTATGACATTCTTGTTTCATTTCCAGTCAACTAATATCCTATGGTACAATAGAAAGATGTAAGACACAATCCCTAACAGCGAGAAGGGAAGGCTTTACAAACATCCTGGCTGCTTTGCCCCAATGAGCTGGCTGACCCTCACCAACAGCCTCACCAAAAGCTGCTTTTGGAAAAGGGTTTACTTCAAAGACAACATTGATAATGCAGTCCCTGGAATGGAGACATCAGAGGTAACAGATCTGAAGACACGGACACAGAGGACTACCAGCTAAAGGCTCTACTTCACAACAATGCTATCTATAATGCTGAGTTACACATCCAAGAAATCCTGTGGKACTTTTCTAATCTTTAAAGTATTTATATATAGGTATATACATCAAATATAAAAGCAGTTTTTAATAAMTGAGTTACGTTTTTAAAGCATTTTCTTTCTAACAGATTGCACTGGGACAAACYTGAAGACAGGTTAATCACCTTTCACCCACCTGCAAAGAAGATCAGAGTCAGAATCTCAAAAGATGACCTCAGCAGCTCTCTAGTTTGTGTCAAAGACATTTCAATTGTTGTTTAACCRTTAAAGATGCCAGAGGACTGAAAGGAACAAAAGCCAATTTGCATTGCACTGACTGCAGGAGTTGGTACAAACTCAGTTAAACTACCTTCACATCCTCAAATTTATAGGGAATTTCAGACAAACTCAAGTCTAATTGCACTCCAGGGCTAGTAGATCTTAGGGCTACTACAATCAAAGTTTTAATTCTGACTGAAGAACTACCTCTGCAAAGCTGACAGAGGGGGAAAATGTCCTATGTGGGGAAATGTCCTCTGTGTCCAGAGTGGGGAAAATGAAAACTCCTATGTAAGCAACAGAATGTGGCATGTGGGCCACGGCCCACAGCACCTTCCCAAACACACTTCCTTGCTGCCATCTTCAGGAGATGCAACCCATCATTTTCTCAAGCAACACGCAGCTTGAACTCCCTCTTTCCCACAATCCAAAGCAGTCTCCATGCTGCGCAAGTAACAGGGCTCTTGTAACAGATTGTTTTCTCAGACTCACAACTTCTAATACCTAGGTGACAAAACAGCAGCCTCAATTTATGCTGCGACACCATGAAAAGACAATAGGCATCCATGAAACATCAGATCAGCCAGCCCTTCAACCATTACTGGTATTACACAGTGTAGAGAATAATGCCCTTCAACAGATGTACTATATATGTATCTATATTATCTATCTCTCTCTCTATATATATACATATATGTGTCTAAATATATCTTTTACCTTTTTAACCACAGTTCAATTCTTTTGCACACCCTTTTTCAAATAAAGTGAGATATCCAGATTAATACTACGACTTGAACTCCAGGAAAAACATCCGTTCTTTTGGAACAGGCAAAAAAGACTGTTGCACTCCCTAGGTACCACAGGAAAGGGATKGTTTTTCTTCTAAACCCACACATTAAACTAAACAGCAAAAAGAATCCTCAGAATTTCATGGGTTCTAACTTGTGCACTRTAATAAAAAGAGAATGGCCTGTTTCATGCTTGACAATTTCAACCATCCAAACACACAAAACACTAGTCCAAGGCAAAAGGAGGTGTGAGTTCAAACCTTTTCATTCAGTAATTTCAGAGCTACTGGAAATATCTCATTSCCTAAGTGAATGACACTGATCAATACATTAACTGACTCCCCTCTCCAGCACCAGTCTCATTAGGAAATAATTTGTGTATGACACCTGTACTATTAAACCTACTTTAACTAGAGTGAGGCTGTTGAGTGTTAGTGACTTGCATTGATCAGATGAGTTCTGGGCTAAGTGTTTGACTTGCAGACTAGAGTTTGCAAAGTAGGAAGTTAATGGAAAAGTCTGAATTGGATCAAGTTTASACTCCTAATTAACTGCTCTCTTTAAAACACCTGCGAGTTGAATGGAGCATATATATGTATTCTGGTGACATACAGCCATTATCATGTGTGSAGGTAGGTTCCTCTACCTGCAATACATTATTTAGATTTTAAATGTTCCTTCTAATTCAAGAGCCTTTCAAACTGCAGTGAAGAAGTTACTTAATGGGTGAACAGAATACTTTGTTGTTACAACAAAAATGTTAGAGGTGAGTTCAATGAAAGATATAGCTACTTATGCTCGTCAAGTAAGAGCAAGGCTGCAAATTAACTATATTATATTGCTTTTTTCCCTATGTGTGTGAATCTGGCAATGAAGAAGAAACATGTTACATTGTATGCTAGCWGCATACAATGCATACTAGGATTGCCATTCTTCTCTTCCTCCTTCACTCCTTTTTTTATAAACTGCAACAAATGGAAATTCCACAGGTTTCCAGTAGATCTGCATCCACTTTAACTGAGGTTGTTGGAAGAATTGATAACAGTCTAGGAAGAGCTAATAGTTTTYGGTTATGTGGTGTGGGTCACACCACTGAAAATTTAAAGCATCTCCAGAACATGGAGTACACCTATGTAAGAGGCTGTGATGAAACTCTGGAACACATTCTAGCCAAGAAGCAGCCTTAAGTCACTAGAGAAAAAAAAAAAGGTCAAATGCCTGCTGAGCTTCTCTCCTTCCTCCCCTCCTGCTTCCTCTACTTGTTACGAAATCCATGCTCTTGTCAAACTGCAGCCAGCACAGGTTTGCTGGTGTTTCCTGACTGCAGGTGTCCCTTCCACACCCTGGCCCCAGTCAGCCTCACTGGTAAAACCACCAGCCCCTTTTACCCACCACAATGCTCAGCCAAGGAATGCTGTCCTTAATTCCACATACCCAGTGAGAACTTACATAYTGTAAGCCTCAGAAGCATGGTAACACTCTGCAGGAAAAGCTTCCTCAGCTTTTCCTTCTGCAGCAATCAGAGACACACACTSAATGCTTACTAACCAGCAAGAAATGGGATGAAAATGACACAACTGGGAGTTCAAAATTAAATCTGGGCCTATGTCAATTTCATATAAGTCTATCTTCCAGTCAAACTTTTGACTGATAGACACCTCTTAGACATTGTAAGAGAAAAAGAGAGCAAACCCAAAGGGAAGAAGACTTTGTATTTTAAAACCTTGAAGTCAGAYATATTCTAACAATACCAGAGCTTAAAAAAGGAACAGGCAAAGTTAATACAGCAAAAGTCTAAAWGCAGCGGCAGGCCTCAGCTTCATAAACAGAGCTCATCTACAAATCAGTATTGAAGAAAGATCTTTTTTAGCTGAGGTTTCTGCTGTGTCTCTATTTTATAAATACTTTTACTTCAAGAAACAGATACAAACTGGACTGCTTAYTCCAGGAATTGTCCACAAAACAGCCCTCATAGCAGCCATCTGAATGTAAATCCATATACGTACTCTTCATCTTTGTGTTGAAATTTTTGTATTAAAGTGAACATTAGTAGCCAGAATTGTTAGGATGCAAGTTGAACTTTATCTGAACTATAAKGCTATGTTGTGTAAGTCAAAGGGGTATTATAGTGAAACTTGGAGCTAACAATCTGAACATTAATAATAGTTAATGCACAGACAAACCTAGCAACCTAAATACTACTTAAAAATAAATAGCAGGAGTAGAAGCTCATGGATTRTGGTTTATGAACTGTAAAAACCATATTTCAACATGGACTACAAAATCAACAGAAACTCTCACTGAAACCAACCTAAGACAGTGTGAAGATGACCACATGGCAACCACATGGTAACAAATAATGAACTAATGAAGAGCAAGAAAACCCCAGACTGTAACACTGCTATTTGTCCACACTGTCACAGGAGAGATGGCCAGTAAACCTATCTAATGGAAATGAGAACAGTGTCAAAATTCTTTTTAACACTGTGCTTGCAAACAAGCTTATAATAATGGCCCCCTCATCACATACAAGGAAGTACAGTGGCCCAGCTGTTGACTTCTTTCTGCACTAACATGCAGCTACATGTTTTTTAGTGAAGAATGAGAACAACTACACTTCATATTGCCTGGTAACCCATAGAGTCAACCTTATGATTTCATCCCCACCACAGCAGTCTAAGACAAGGAAAGACACCACTGCTTTGGCAGCCACCCAGCTTCATCTTGCAAGGTCCAAATTCTGMAAAGATTTGCATATTTTTAAGTTAAGCACATACCTGCACAAAAAATCTGAGTCACTTTCACACTGTAAAGTATCTGAAGGATTCAACTGATCAGCAACATGCTTAACCCAAATACCCTACAATTTTGCAGCTTAAGTATTAAGTACCACATCAGAAGACATTTTCCTCAACTAACAATGCAGCATTACTGAATAAGCAAAGACTGAATAACTGTGAAGTATTCTAAAATTTGTGTTTTCGTATATTYACAGTGTGCATGCAAAAACAAGGAATGTTTTCCATAGGCTTATTGACAGCTACTTGCTTTGCTCTGGGGATCARTTTTTCCTGCTTATTTAAGGAGCTGTTCAGCAAGAAGTCACCCAGTGAAAAAATTTACAGCATCAATAAACCTTTAGGAAATCAGCTTAATGCAGAAATACTACTATACCCATAAACACAGTACCAGTATTTTACCAGTACTTTTACTCAAAATGTCAAGACATGAAGTGTAACTGAAGAGACTACACAGTCAAGTGTCAACAAAATGTTAGCAGGTTGTTAAGTCTGATTCCCAGTAGYAAGTCACAGTCAGAGAAAGAGAACTACATAAACAAGTAAGGTAAAAGCACTATTTATGTCAAATAACCTATTTAGAACATTCTCTCTCTGTTAYCTTTGTATCCTCCTACTTCCGATGAACTGAGTTCATAAAAATCAGACTATTTCCAGCTATCAAAAGTGAAAAATTGTCAATGAATTAGGACCAAGAGATCAATTAAGAACTTCGCAACAAAAAAACACCAGCATCAGATGACTATCAGTCTCCTGGGAAAATTCCCGGCTCATTCAATAGGGTACAAGCTAATTTCAAAGAATCATAGAACCATTTGGATTTTGAGGAACATTTAAATACATCTAGACCATCTATCATTAGATCAGGTTGCTCAAAATACTGTTCCACCCGGCCTTTAATACTTTCTGTAATGAAACTTCTACAATTTCTCCACAACAACCACATGCAGGTAACCAGCTCCAGTGTTTCTCTACCCTAATTGTTAAAACTTTCTTCCTTAYATACCGAAATCTACCTTCTTTCCATTTAAAACCATGAGGACTCCAGAGCTGGMTGCAGTACTGTAGATGGGGTCTCAATAGAGCACAGCACAAGGGCCAGAATCACCTCYCTTGACCGTCTGGCCATGCTTCTCTTTAGACAGCCGAGGACGTGGTTGTGAGCTGTAAATACATACTKCTGGATCCTGTGAATGTTCATCCCCCAGCTCACCCAAAGATCTTTCTTGCAGGGCTGCAATCAAGTCATCCACCAGTCTCTGTGGAAATGAGGGATTGCACTGACTCTGAGGCAGGACCTTGCACTTGGCCTTGTTAAACCCCATGAGGTTTACATGGGTCCACTCAATGCCCTCTAGTGATGGATGGCATCCCTTCCATCAGGCCTATCAACTGCACCACTCAGCACAGYGTCATCCACTGTGGGTAGATGACTTGCTGAGTTCCACTCAACTCTTTTCCGCCATTGATTAAGATATCAAATTGTAGTGGTCCCAGTAGAGACCCCTAAGAGACACCACTCATTACTGGTTCCCAACACTCACTTCACATGGAGACTGAACTATTGACTGTATCTCTTTGGACATGGCCACCCAGTCAGTGTCTTATCGTTTGAACAGTACATTCATCAGATCCTTGTCTTTCCAATTCAGCAACAAGAATGCTGGGGGGGACCATGTCAAAGGCTTTTCAGAARTCAAGGGAGATATGTGTAGCTCTTCCCTTGTTCACTGATGCAGTCACTCCATCACAGAAGGCCATGAGATGAGTCAGGCATGATCTGCCCTTGGTGAAGCCCTGCTGGCTGTCTCTAGGCACCTCCATGTCATCCTTATGATCTGACACAGCTACGAGGAGGAGCTGTTCTATGATCTTGCTGGGCACAGAGGTCAGGCTGACTGATCAGTAATTCTCAAGGCCCTTCTTTTCACCCTTTTTAAAAGGGTATTTCCAAAAGAAAGACAAAAGTGTATGTGGTATATGAATCTGAACCATTTCAACCGCTCTAAGAACAAACAGAAATAACACTTAATACATATGCCAAMCTTTGCAAGGGGAAGGAACAATTTTCCATAAACTGGTTTATTCCCACAACCACTTTGTGTTTTTTAAGGGGTGATCTACCTCTGCAGATAATTTCCATGTTGCTGCAGTCAAGCTACAAAGATTCAGAAGAGATTACTCCCATGGATGTGGCAGTCAGGCAGTTGAATGAAGTGAACTACATGATCACCAGTTCCTCCTGTCTAAGCAGTCATTTTCATAGATCTTCTCTCATAACAAAATTATTCTGAGGTGATTTTCTGAAGAATTAAGATAAACTTAAGTTGCAGCTTGAAACACMTCTGCAGCTAAAGCACAAAAACATACTTCCTCTTAACTGCAGTACTATAGGATTCTTACATAAAAGACCCACCTACAAAGAATATTTGAGACACAAAGCTTGATGCTTTAAGACACTGAGATTAAGACAAGCAATGTTTAATTTTACATTCTACCCTCCCCTGTGCACAGTAAAATTCACAGCTCCGACACTAATTTCTCTATCATACGTAACAAAAATAATTTGTTTATTAACAAGCTAAAAAGAAACTCCCTATCTGCAAAAGTCTGCAAGAAAGGGACATTTTTGCGAAGAAACTGAGAACATCTCCAGTTTGGTGTCTGGTCCCTGTGGCAGCTTTGCTTGGTAGTTAGTCACAGGTTCCTTGCTGTTCCCTGGAAGCTGTTTCATCAGGATTGCTTCTGTGCAAGTGTAGTCTAGTGAAGGATGCTCGCACCCTTCATATGCACACTTAATGTCATTCCAGAGAGAAGGATAACATTCACTTATACAGACAAAGAGTCAGATGAAACTCACCACAGAAAATACTACCCAAGGGCCAAAATACATCAGTGCCTTTTCATAAGGGAGACTCTCCTCYGTGACGTTCAGTATGTACTCAGAAAGAAGGGAACTTTTTGCCTGTTCTTGTCATCTTTCCCAAGGAAGCTAACAGCAGTACCATATGCCCAAAAAGACATCGAAACACAGTTACTACAAAGCATATGCAAACAGCTAGAAAGGGAGAGAAAACAGGTGTTTCAATAACTCAGGGCTAACTTTTATGGAAAGTAAATCAATCCTAGAACAAAGAATAAAACTGGCAAGCCAAARAGCATTTTAAAGAGATAAAATCTTTTAATCTTGTCCTGGAATTCAGTTTTCATCAACCACTGCGTGGGAGCTAAAGCAAGAGATGCAAATACCAAGCACAACTACATTAAAAACCTGGTAGGAGCAGATAAGATCACACAGATATCCTCTACACTATTCTATTTCTATCTTTATAGGAATTTGAASTAATGGTTTTGAAGATTCAGTTGTCTTGGATTTCTGAGCCTCCTAAATGTAAGTTATTTTTCAAAAGCTACCTGAAATTTTAAGCTATTTGTTCTTCTCTGTAAGATTATTAAACTGATTTTCTTGAAATTCATCTTCTCCTGAGAATCTCATTTAGTCTCTAAAAAATYAAAGACTGCTTATACAAACTTCCTGGATGCAATGAGTAAAGGGCTCTCTATGGCTTACATTTATTGTTACCAACATAAACCTGCCATCATTACCACAAAAAAAAAAAAAACAAACAACTCCAAACAGGCACAGAAGCACTTAGTTTGTCACCCTCCCACCTCTTTCTTTATCGGATCACACATTAAATCTAGCATTAATTTGCACAAAGATTGGGGTGCTTGTTTGAGTTTTTTGGTTTTGTTTGAGTTTTTCCAATAAAGCCTTAAAGTTCCCATCCAGCCTAGCCTGGAGAATATTTCAGTGGTAAAAATATTGTTGGTGCCAATTCCCATASTCTTTGACACAAATAGGAAAGAGCAATACGTCCAAAGTCAGTGAAATCTTAGAAACAAAGTTTTAAACACACTTCAATCATTTATTCTTTTGTCTTTTATTTTCACTGCATATTCAATTTAACCATAAAGCAAAGGGTAATAATGAGGCCTTGCTTATTTAGGAACTGACCTTGCAAGTATCTTTCTGAAACAGAATCAGTTCTAAAAGCATGGTTAAAGTGCATGATCAGTCAATTTCTTGGAAATTGTTTCAAACAGGACAGAGCCCAAGCTCTCTCTATAGACAACTTATTTGGTAAAATGTGAATATCTGAACACAGTCTGAACCGGTCTAAGTAAGAAATCAGAAAAGTGAGAGATAAGTAGTGCTCTGTTGCTGTGCATGAGTGCTCCACAGCCCTCACCTCCCTGCAGCCAATTAAGTGCTTACAACTGAAACTTACATTAATAATCAGTAAGGAGTGACTTGCCCCAACAAAATGAAAAAGTTAATTTATATTTGACAGGCCATGAAATAACTTTCTCTCCTCCTGTCTTTCTTGGTTTTGTTCTAATTAGTAAGCATTTGTCCCAATCTTGTTTCAAAGAAAACCATGTTAACAATTAACATTTTACATCTTTTTCTCATATGTGCAGAGTAAAAGGGCATCACCAGCCAGAGACACCACACCAACTTTTCAAAAAAATCATACAGAATGTTTAGTAATATTTCTGCCCCCTGAACAAACCAASCTATGATGGTAACACAGAAGTTACTTTGGAGGAAAAGAACAAAAGATTGACAGAATACCTCTTTTCTCCCAATGCTGCTCATAGTAAATTATAATAGAGATTTTAATTCCACAATATCATAGTTTTCCTCCCTTTCTGGATATATCCTGTCTGAAACTGACAAGATTTTCACAAAGACAGAAGCRTTCCAAGGAACCTCTACTTGCTTTACCACAAGCAGAAGTATCACTGTCATCAATAAGACAAGGATTCTGAGAAAATAAGAAGAAAAGTTGACATCTACAGAGCTGAATGTTTCTCTGAAAAAGCAGGTTCTATATTTTTGTGAAAAACTTTCAGGGTAAAATATGTTGGGTTTTTTTTTTCAGTGTAATCAAAACACCCACACTGGYCTACTGGGTATTGCAAATGGGGCAATTTTTCAGTATGGTTGCATCAGTCATTATTTTTGCATGATGTTGTCTTTTCTCTTTTAMAAACAGAGAAATTGGCCTATCCATATTCCACAGGCTACCAGGTCTTAGATCACTGAATGATAATAGAAACACTCTTCTGATACATACCCAATATCCAGATTAGAAACCTGTCAGCTATGGAATTAGTTAAGAYTGTAAATGAGAGCAAATGTTTATCTTTATTTTACCTTTTTTTACATTAATAACTCTAGTAAAGGAACTCCTGAAGCTTTGATACGTAAGAACAAATAGCAAGTTTTGTCACAGTACTGCTCAATAGCAATCCTAACTGGAGTGAGCACAGAAGATATCACTTGATTTCTCCTTCTTTTGGCACAGCCCACCAGCTCACAACAATCGTCTTGGGACACCAGGCTGTATGTGGATGGTGCTGGCAAATGAAYAGTGATGGATTCATCACCCCTAAATTTGTCCAACTATTCTCAGTTCTCTACTTTTCATAACAAATTTGAACTTCATTCAGTTTTTCCCTTCTGACAATCCTTGCATTTTCCAGAACACATCTAAGGTTCTCAACAAAAAAGAACCTTTTTTTTTTGAAAGAGCACATTAACAAAATTAGCTCTAACATGCTACTTTGAAATCACTGCAGTTAATATCCATCAGAAAGGTAATTTACCTTTCTGTCAAGTATCTATTCAAGAAACACAAACTGGATTGCACCCATCCATCWAAGTTAAWAATTTGRAATCAAATGGCCTAACATTACCAATRTCAAAACTAATAGGATGGGTAATACCAAGGATAAAAGTCTGCTCCCTTCAGTTCTGTAAAATATGCAGCATATAGGCAGTTTTTGATTAATTCACAGACATTTGATGTCTTCCATCTGGAGGTCTCCTRAGACTCCCACAGCCACACAGCCCCATTTTTTGGACTGCACATGCAACTTGCCAGTATTTTAAAAGAGAAGATTACTCAGAGGTTCTCAAGAGAACATCTCTATTCCAAACTGCTTCATAACAAAGGACAAAAAATGCCAAACAATAAAATGCCATAGTAATASACTGTCCAAGAAAAATCATGCTGGACCAATATAAAAATTGTATGCACAACCTTGATTACMATCTCTGATCCAAGGAAGAGTCTTTGAACATCAGGAACTAGAAAGTAAAAATACATGTTTAAATTAAGACATGGTATTTTAACTTAATCAAAGCTATTTCCAAATGCACTTGAAATTGAAACCTTAAGTTGTCTGAAACAAAACCCCAAAACTAACAGAATATTTCAAACAGTGAACATTAGTCCTGAACTTTTTGGATCAGTCAAGCCTCTGAAGAAGTTCTTGGCCCACCAGATTTTTAGGGTGTTCTTTCAAAAATTCACGCCTTTTTTCCTCTTTTCATTTAAAAGCATTTAATAGCTTCCTCATTCAAAGTTACGAAATKGATTTCAAATTGTAGGAAAAAAGARTCTAATTTTTACATATTGGAAAAAGAAGGCAAAGTGCAAGTGAATACCAAATCACTAGTTCTACAAATACTTCATATCAAGAAAAAAATGTTAAATTTGAATCTCCTGCATATAATTTTGTTTCCATCTTCCAGATTTCCCAAAGTTGCTTTATTCTCAGCATACTGACAAAACACATCTGCCTTTCAAGACTGTTTTTACAAGCTTGTTGTSTAAATTAAATTTATGTTTATAGAAGCCCAACTTAAATTAAGAAATAAAATTAATATCTTATCAAGAATAACAAATACACCATGCAAAAAGACAAAACACAGAACATGAGAGGCCAGTGAAATGTGCAGCTATATAAATTCCTTAAATGTCMCTCTAAATTACCTCCTTTCCTCACAAAATTTAGCAAATAAGCATTCAAACATTATGTTCAATAGGAAATATATTTATTGACTAGTCAGATCAAGTTCTATCTAGATAAATGCTCCACAGTTAAACTGAAAATGATAAATCAAACGAGTGTCCTAATTGGTAATTTAAATTAATTAAACCAASCAAACGTAGTTTCCCTGTAAAGTCATTTTTGTGGTGGCCCATTGCTTTTCTTGAGGCTTTTTCCCCCCATGTTAAAGGTGAACAGAAAGAATGCACAACCTTTATGAATTCAAAAGAAGCATAATGTAAGGCACACTAACGTAAACCTAAGTGAAGTAAAACCAAGAACGAAGTAAGTGGCATCATATTTTGACTTATACCAGCATTTGTTTTCAAGGTATGAAGTTGCAAAACGTAAGCAGATTCTTTCTCTGAAATGTAAAGCAACTTGCTAATTTGTTAGTGGGGGTGGGTGGGTGCTGACAGCCCTACCAGATAAACAAAAGACTTTGTCACCAGCKGACCCAGAGGGACATCACCTGAAAAGCTGGTGTAACATTAACAAGTTCAATTGTAARTGGGATTGTCTCATCTGGAGCAACTTTAACCAAAGTCGCCATAGTGCAACTATTTGCTATGAACAGAAGTACAACCCCTCGCCCTGCCGCCCACACCCCCTCCCCCCTGACTAGAAACAGAGGAGTAACAGGAGAAGAAAAAATACTGTTCATTTTCTTCAGTATCTAAAGTATGATGGATATAAAGAAATTTTTTCACTCTGTCCTWAAGAGCATCTACTTTAAGTCTATAACCTAGAGAAACTGACTAACACGTTTCCCAATGCAGAACTGTCCTTTGATGTAATTATAACTGTTGTCACTTCACTATACTYAGGAAAAATAAAGGAACAGAAAATCAAGCAGCCGCAAATGCTTCATGCACAAAAACATGCAATGCACAGTTTGCTTGTGAATCTTTCCCAGTGCTGTTCCACATGGTATTACAAGGAAATTAACACTCAGTAAAACTAGTAATATGGTTTGTGAGATGTTTGTCAGATARGCCTATTAGATATTAAGCTGAGAGTGAAATGCCTTCAGCTACCAAAGAAGTGAAGCAAAATCCTAAATGGACTACAAGGAGCTCACKTTTTTTCTTTCTTTATGAATGTGTGTGTGCAACCACACGTCTGTTCRATAGTTTGTAAAATCTGCACATTGCCGAAACATAGTACACACAAATTCCAACTTTATTACATTACCATCAGCTTTTTAAAAGGCCAAGGCAACACACATAAACATGAACACAATTTAAAAATAATCATATATACTACTTCG
This sequence comes from Malurus melanocephalus, assembly GCF_030028575.1. NCBI lineage: Eukaryota > Metazoa > Chordata > Aves > Passeriformes > Maluridae > Malurus > Malurus melanocephalus. The sequence goes on along the minus strand of NW_026623416.1, from coordinate 1,376,100 downwards.
TTTCAAAAGCAAACCTAGGTCAAAGATAATTTTTATATTTGAGACTGAAGCTGTTTTTCCAAGCAGAATATGCTTTTGCCAATATAAACTGCCTCAGTTCTGCAACCTTGGTTCCTAATCACACCAGTAAAGTCATTCTAGCTAAACTGTCATACAACACTACCACAACTCACTACAAAACAAAGTATTGTTTTTAGTCCTACTCCACCTTTCTCTCCACAACATGTTCAAGGTCACTTATGAGCACARAAAGCTCACCTGCACTTTTCCAAATCTGTGGAAGCTAGCAAACAAAGCTAGAACTTGATGCAGAACTACCAACCATTATACAGCAAACATKTGCTGAATAGGCTTCTCTCAAAAACACCCACTTGCAAAGCTATTCACAAATAGAGATTTCCTTTTAATCACCTGCTCAAATCACTGGGTCACTGCACAATGTCTGCAGCAAGAAGAACTGAAAAGAATGAAAAACCATCAGATGTGGACATGCTCAGAAGGCAGGAGATACAGTCCAGGAAGGCTGTTATGATACCAGTCTCAYTGGAATCAACTGAGAGCACTCACAGGCAAACTGAAGTCGCCGAAGTCACAGCTCTGTTTTTCCAGCTACAACAAACTGTGTGTGTGCGCAGTCTGTTTCTGTGTTTGTATGTTTACAGGGAAGCACTAAAATGTATTCAAATGGGTATTAAAAAAMCCCTAATACATTCTCAATGTAAGCTTTGCTGTTATCAGTAAACATTCAAGTTTAACACTGTGTATGTACAATGGAAACAAACTAGATAATTTTATTAATTACCCAGCAATTTGTATACAAACGGAATATAGCTGCAGGAACTACGAACACCAGCCAAATCCATAAAACCTCTACTACTCAGAGTCTTTCAAATCAAGATGAAATTATGTTTTTAAATTAAAAAAGAAACAAAGAAACCAAACCGTAGTATTTCCTCAGGCTCTGGCCAGGAATGCCAAATCCAATACAACACGAGTAATAGAAACAGTTTTTAACRTATTTCATGCAACTGTTAATTCTGTTTTAAGATTTGAAGTTGATGCACAAACTCTGCTCCTTTTCCTCTCCTCCTTTTCTTGAACTGTCTTTTAAAAAAAAAGACAGCTAAACCAACGAACATCCCAAAAATTGCCACACAAGATTTTGAGAAGGGAGGTACCAGTGACTCCAAAAGGCAGAACATAGTGTGAATGGATATTATGCTTTCCACTTATTTCCACTAATGCTTGCACAGCAGCATTAGTCAAGGCAACATATTAATTTTTACTAGCTAAGTTACTTTCAAACTTGCATCATCTCCAACTGGAAATGGGGACTTACAGGTAAGTGAAAAACYGAAGAACAGCAGTAGGAAGAATAAAGGACCCTGACTGACAAGAACAAGAGGCACTTCAGAAGCAACATTAGAGGCTGAAGGGGCCTCTGTCTGAGGTGTGCATGCAAAACATGCAGTCTGAAAACAGGAGCTCTCCATCCAGTCGCCAAACAGTCGCCAAACAGTATGAGTGGAATAACTGAGACATAGCAGAAATCAGAGTTATGATGGACAGATGCTCTTCAGGAAATGCAGACAGGAAGATGAAGGTGAAGGACACCTTTATGCAAAAGATTGTTTGGATATAAGGAGCTCTTTCAGGGGACAACAGGTGGCTGAGCGTTTGTGGATCCACATCAGAAAAGACATCAGGAAATGTGGCATCATGAGAAAAGGCTCTTTTACAGACCTCCCACACAGATGGAGCACCCTAAACAACTTGAGGATTGCTCTTCATCACAACCTTGGTTTTTGTGAATGATTTTAATCTCCTTGACATGTCCTTGAAAAAACAACAGAGCAGGTGGGGACACACACTAGAAATAAAGTGCATTTCAACTCTTTATAGAATTTCTTTAAAGAGTATCTGCTTAACAGAGGTGCTGGACAGGGTAATTTGGGCTGGTGTACAGCCAAGTACATCCGCAGTTTGCTAGCTGGGAAGTACCAATTACGGATATAAAAAACACTGGCAGATGATCATGACAGAGGGGGATTCTAAATCCTGGGGGCAGAGAGGAAGGTGAGCAGTAGAGTACAGACCACGGACTTTTGTAAAGCAGATTTGGAGAGGTGTTTCATCAGTAAAGGCAAGTGATTGGGACATGATAAAGAAGCAGAAGGATTTTGGTTTGGGGCTCTGTACAAGCGGCAGGAGCAAATATCTTGTTTTTACACTTGGGTGCTGTGCACCTTGGATTTTTGGTATTTTGCACATACATTTTCATACTTGTCGGCAGTGTGAAAACCTATTTTAAAGGTGTGTGCATTTGGATAGTTTATGAAACACTTGAAATTCCAGTACTGAAATAGGTCCCTCTGCTTCTACAAAAAAAAATTGCTCTTATTTCCTCTGCCCCTGGATGCATCCTAAAGAACTGGGAGTAAATTTTGGGGTGATTCTATGACCCAAGAAAAATAGCAAAGATACTTCAATTGATGGTGGCCTTAACGTGAATTAAATGATAGTGAAAARTGGCCAGAAAATGAGTCTCTGAAATACAATATGATTTTATAGCTGGTGTTATTTTGTAGGAGGCAAACTAAATGGGATTAAGTCTTTTATGTAGGCTTCTTTTTTGCTTTAAYAAATAATTGGGATGTAAAAAAAACCCCACATCCATACCTGCTTTACATGAGCAAAATTTCAAAAATTAGTGTCTTCATCAGGCTGATAAATTTTTGTTAGTTCTTGTATCTTATTCTCTTCAACCAAGTGCGAATAATCTTTTTATCATTATAAACAGAAGAAAGGAGGCMCAAGATGAAGGCCCTTATATTATCATATGTAGCACCAAAGAAAAAAGCTAGAAGCACAGTAGATCTAGCATAGATGTATTAATAAAAGATAGAAAGTGGATGTCAAACACAAAACTAAACCTCTGGGTATTCCAGCTTCAGTAGACTAGATACAATGAACCATTCTTACCATCCTGGCTTACTCAAAGGAGCTGAGTGAAACTCACATAGCCTTAAAATGACACCACTCCCACATAATTCACATGTTAAGCCAAACAGAAAAGGAATGACAGAATTATATACTGGTAAAAATAGAAAGGTTTTTCCTAGCAACATACAGAACTTCTGTTGGGCTTTGACTACTAYAGTGTAAAAATCCCATTTTTCAGTGATTAACTATATGTCAGGAAGTCTCACACACCTACGCACACACAAAAACATTGTTGAATGCAGGACATGCTGATCCTCAATATAATTTCTAACTCCAATTTTTGATGTATAACTATAAAATCACAAACGGAGAGCTGCAGAACATTTTATTGCACTTCATAAAGAAGGGAAATCAAACCTTAACCAAACTTTTAGCTACTAAAACCACTATATAAGGAAGCTAAACTGTATTTCAAAATGATTCGGAATTAATTCTGAGTTAAGCACRAAGCTAAACTATATTTTCAAATGATTCTGAATTATCTGGAAAGGGAGAGAATCACTTACAAAAATTAGCTAATATGGTGACTGAAACCAGTACCTCCAACATTTAAGGACAACACCATGGCTAGTCCTTGGCTGTTTTTAGATGAATTCCTGGGTTCAGCCAGGAATTTCACTATCTGAATGCCACCAGCATTAAGACTTGTTTGGCAGAGTTTTCATTTCCTCCAAGTTTTCCTTAACCAAAGACAACCCAAAGACATCTTCACTACATTGCTTACCAGTACTCTAGTCAGCAGGAATAGCAAGATCGAAAGCTACACACACACACACACAGTACAGCCCAGCTCCCAAGTGAGTGAGGAAGCATGAAGACATAGCTAAAAAAACAGGACAGAAGCAAAACTGAATGCAGTACACAAAGGACAGTCATAGAGATTATGTCAAGATGTAGAAACCCACAGAAAATGCATACCTGCACCTTGAGGGAGTTTTGTCTCTCAGAACTAGTCTAAAAGACCATCTAGAATGTGACAGGAGCCTGAAGAAACATCTGTAACAATAATTCTAGTACCAAATTTTATTTCTAAGATACTTTCTTGAGGATTCAATTCTGGAAATTCCTTCCCATGTTAATACATTAAACAGATAAAACAAAATAACTGRATGCAGCACTGTTACTTGAACACCTACTATAACCAGACTGAAACAGTCCATTTCTTTCTGAAAGGCTTAAAGAACTGGGACTGTTCAGCCAGGACAAGAGAATGCTTGGGGGTGACCTATTTGCAGCCTTTCAGTACCTGAAAGGAGTCTACAAGACACATGAGGAGACTTTTTACAAAGATATGTAGTGACAGAATAAGGGGAAATGGCTTAAAATTGAAAGGCAGCAGATTTAGTTGAGATATTAGGAWTAAATTCTTTATTGGGTGAGGGTGCTGAGGCACTGGCACAGGTTGCCCAGCAAAGTTGTGGATGCTCCATCCCTGAAATTGTTCAAGCCAAGTTGGATGGAGCTCTGAACAATCCGGTWATGGGGAAGTTGTCTGCCCACAGTAGGGTTGGAACTAGATTGAGACCCCTTCCAACCCAAGCCATCCTATGATTCTTTCATGCTACATTGGGGATAGCCTAAACCAAACTCTCCTTTCTCATTGCAACAGCCTTAAAGTAAGTATATACACAGCCACTATTTCGAATTTTATGCCATGTGTTAATTTAGTCTCCTTGGCTGAAAAATGTGTTCCTGCCACTGCCATTGAAAGGCGCAAGGGTTCACAGCTCTCACAGTGCTCCCTGCTGTGTATAAAGGCAGCAGCCCACTGTTGAAGGGCACCTCTTGGTAGGCTGATAACATCAGTAAACGGCCTGCAGTGACACCCACACTTGACACACAACTCAGGCAGCAAGCACACTGTAGTTACTTATAATTCCTTTTTCAAATCTAGAAAATGTCAGTGAGATTTGTACATTAGGGTCAGGGTCCCTTTTGTTTGAGTTAAGCACAAAGCTACACATTTTATGAGCTCTGTAGGTAAGAAACAGCAAGGAGGTTTGACTCCCTGTCTTTTCAACAAGTTAAATGCATTCCCCCTATTAAAACTCACTGATCGTACCTCAAGACAGAACATTCAAGCAAATTTTTAAATTATGCCAAATTTTCTATGGAATTAGAGAAAGTTAGGTTTTATGTGGGTATCTGCACCAACTGCTGAGTGGGTTTCTAACTGCACATACAAGCAGAAAAACAGATTCTCCTTGCTCAACTGATACATGAAAGAAACATGCTAAGAGATCATCAGAAAAGATCTGAGGAAGTAGATAAAAGTTTTAAAAAGTAAGACTTCATACATCAACCGTCAACACATACTTAAAATAAACAAATTAGGAAAAATACTCCAAACTCTCCCAAGTGCTTTCTAAACTTGTTAATTTTAAATGTTGCACATAACAGTTCATGATTACAGTTCATAGAAACGGTGCAAATAAATACAAGTTGTAAAGGTCATAGAAGCAACATCTGCRTTCTGTCTATAAACCACAACAAAGGATACACATACTTAAAAACAAATCAGAAAAAGCAAAATAAGAAAGACTTAAGAAAGACTTAACAGTTATGCARTTTGGGGGAAAACGTTATACTTTCTCAGGTTCTTTTCTTGAAGAAATGATGTATGTATTCAGGAAGGGATGTTATTTAGTTGATTTTGGGGKTTTTGTTTCTGTTTTGTTCAGGGGCATTTTTGACTGTTTGTTTTGGGGGGGCACTGCTTTTTTTTTAGGGGCTTTGTTTTAGTGTGAGGTTTTGTTGGTTTTCTTGTTTGGTTTTTCTTTCATAAGAGTGACCGAACTTATTTGGATTACTTGACTTTTAAGTAGTTTCTTCCACATGAATTTTGYGTGCACCTCACAAAGAGGCCTTGTCTCCATAACAAAATTCACAACTGTATCTATCCTGAAATCAGTTTCAGGATCTGGAGATATTAAAAAAAGTCCAAGTGGACACTGTCCAGGCCAACCTGCTCTAAATGATGCTGCTTTAGCAGAGAGGCTGGACTAGATTACCTCAAAATATGCCTTCCAATGTCAACCATTTTCTGATACATATACACTGGGAGAGCTTACTTTTGGCTAATTAAAGAAGCCATCTGCTCCAAAACAGGCTACACTATCCCAAGCAAACGTGGAATTTTAAAGCTTGCCACACCCCTATAAGGACAACTTCCCATGAAATGCCATTATTAAAAATAACAACAAATTATTCAAAAATATCATGAAAAGCTATTAATAAATACAGTTTAAGGTATTCAGCATATTATCTGATCCAATTAATGATCATTTCCTCCTTCTCCCACAGTATATCTAAGTACAGAGCTTGTACCTGTATTTTAGATGACTTCTTTACAGGTGAGGCAGACTGTTATTATATATCCCTGCTCCACAGCTGTATGTCCTCCATGCCAAATAAGCCCCAGTCCCTCAGCCTCTCCTCTGAGTGCAAGCACCCCAGATTCTGTGCTGCTTCATAGCTCTCTACTGTGCTCAGCCCACTTTTTCATCATTTTTTCTCCTACTGGGTCATCAAAAATGGATGCGTTAGTCCAGCTGCAATGCAACGAGTGCTAAGTAAAGAGGAATTGGTTTGATTTCCTTGTTAGCTCCTCTTAACACAGCCCAGGATGCTGTTGGTCTTCATCACTTGCAGAGCGCACTCTTTGTTCATGTACGGCCACTGTCACCCGGGATCTCTAAGAGCTTTTTAGCAGAGCAGAGCAGCTCCATAGCCAGTCAGCTCCTGTCTGAGGCAAATAGCATGTCCTGCTGCCTATGCCTYTGCTCGATTTCACCACTTTTCTAGCCTGTCTAGATTGTTCTGGGTGGCAGCCCTTACTTCAACTGTATAAACTGCAAACCCAGACTGGAGTCATTCACAGATTTCAATGATGTGCATGATCAACAGCTGAACAAKATGTGGAGACATTAGACAGATTTCAGGAAAGACACCTGTGACAYAATATTATCTGGAGGCCAGTAGTATTACCCACTARCCACTATTTTCCAAGCTCAAAGATCTAGCCAGTTTTTCACTCACAGAATCACCGATCAAATAATCACAGAATATGCTGACTTGGGAGGAACCACCAGGATCATTGAGTCCAACTYCKGGCTCTGCACAGGAAATCCCCAAGGATCACTCCATGTGCCCAGGAGTATTGTCCAAATGCTTCTYGAGCTCTGTCAGGTTTGGTGCCATGACCATTTCCCTGRGGGGAGCCTGTTCCAGTGTCCAACCACCCTCTAGGTGAAGAAACTTTTGCTAATATCCATCCTAAACCTCTCCTGACACAACCTGAGACCGTTCCCTTGGGTCCTGTCACTGGTCAGTGGGGACATCAGTGCCTGCCCCTTYTCCCTCTCAAGAAGTTGTAACTGCAGTGAGATATCCCCTCAGTCTCCTCTTCTTCATCCTGAACAGACCAAGTGACCTCAGCCATTCTTTGTACAGCTTCCTTCAAGGACCTTTACCATCTTTTTTACCCTCATTTAGTAGTTTTCCATCCATCCAGATTTTATGATCCCAGCTTGGATGCAAGGATGCCATGGGATACCATAGCAAAAGCCTTGCTAAGAATCAAACCTCTACTCTCYCCATCATCCATAGATCTCATAATTTCATCACAGAAGACAACTAGATTGGTGAAACCTCTTGTTTCATGTACCTGGAAATGGCTTCCAAGAGACTTTATCCCACTTAGAATAATGTAGTCTACTTCTTTCAAAATGGGGGCTACTGTGCTGTTCTGTTTCTTTTCTTAACTAATTAAAGATCCATATCACATTGASAGAATGCACTCATTCTCCAGCCAAGGCATAAGGAAGGCTGTAAATGTTTTATGAGACTTGTCTGATCATATAAGTAAACCTGTAATACATAAATAACAGTTAAAAAATTGCTAAGGAGACTCCGCAGCACTGCCTTATAATTTCTAAGTCAGTTCCTCTGACAATTGCACAGGATCCATGTCTTTTGGTACTGCAAGGTTTGTATCTTCTCTTGGTGTGCCATGCAGAGCTGTAGCATGATCTTGCTCTGCTTTAGTTTTATAATCTGCATTTAGAAGAGCGAATGCCAGCTTTTCGCCAGCAGACACTGCAAGAGAATGAATTGACTCATGGCACTGGACCACAGGATTCAGCCCTTGAATGCCTTCCTGTACTTCTAGTGTGTAGGCTTAAAGTAACGTAGGTTGTTTTATGGAGCACTTTGGGAACATTTAAAACTTTCTGATAAAGCACCAGAGCTTACCAATATGTTGACAATCCTGGGCAGATTGCTTACTTGACTGCTCTGTAATTAGTGAGAACTCCCTGTACAAGCCAAGGCTGGTACAACAAATATGCACTTGACCTCTTCTAATTTTTGGTTTGTATGGTCTCCAAAGAAAAATCACACACCCACTACTGTCAAGCATACTTAGCTTTTAAACAATTTTGGAAAAGGCATGTGAGTTCCTCTTATTCAAAACTCCATGGATCTTTTTTTTTTTTTAATGTGTTTTTCCCTCATAGGGAAAACTGATAATAAAAAGCAAGACTTCTAATCAATAAGAATAATATACAAACTTATGCCATTCCTGTACTCAAAATTACATCCAAACCCATGGGACAGTTACCAGCTTTAGGAGAGGTCACTCAGCTACGGTTTGAATGACAAACAATAACATTTTTCCTGTTTTCTGCCAAATAGAAAACACTAAGCTGAAGAGTGGGAATGGGAGGGGGAGAAAGACAGAGAGAGAGAGGGAGGGAGAAAAGGACTTCAACAAAAAATCCAAAGGCTTTAAGAGTTGCAAAAGAGTGCACCAACATAGAAAAAAAAACGCCCCACATATTATTTGAGAGTCAGTTACTGAAGTCAGCTGTTCTGGCTGATGGAAGCAGAAGGGCATCGAAGACCCAGAAAACGCAAAGTTTCATTTTAGAGCTAAAAGTAGAGCAGGTTAGGAAAAACTCAGCATTATTTAAATTGGAATCTGCCAATTAGTTAAAACCATTTGGTTCTGACAACATTTCAGTGAGTTTCCATTGGTCCCTCACCATAGCAGTCCCCTGTGGCCTGCCAGCCAGGTTCTCTATGAGTCTGGACCACCACTCCCAGGCTGTGTCTCTGGGGCCACCTGCAGGACTTGCCCACGACTATTCACAAATGCCATAGTAATCAAATCCTGCACAAGACCTTGGTGCTTCCCTCCCCAGCATATCCCATGCCCTGATTAGGTAGCAAGTAACTACTGCCTAAGCAAGTTCCTATTGTCATACCTGCTTCTGCATGCTGGAGGGAAAGAATGCACTAAACTTCAAAATGTGGTAATACAATCATAAAAAGTACAAGGGAAACACCTGCTAGAAAATCTGCCTGATCAGTTAGAGGGCCAGGATGTCTGGGAATCGAAAGGTAGATCAAATGAAAAGTTTCTAATTTATTTTAGAGAAAAACAAGTTGTTTTTGTAAATTGGTTTGAGAGGAGCCAGTTTTTGGGTTTTTTTTTATGGAGTGAAGTGCAGTTTTAGCTCATAGCCTTACCTACCTTCCCCTTTAAAGAAAAAATGTTCCATGCAATGTAAAAAAWTCACAAAAACAGTCCAACAGCAGAAACACATTTTACCTCTAGTGAAGCACCAAGAATTTCTTTGCTTGTGTCCTAAAGCTAACCTGGCAGTTCCTGAGCTTGTTTGGAGACTACAGTCTCTTTCACCTGGACAAAAATTTAGAGCATTGGAAAAGGCTTTTCCCTGACACAGATGRGTATGAGAAACACCTCTACAGTAATGCAGTATTGGTGTTTTTCACATTCACCAACACTTCRTAAGCATTTCAGATACTAGACTAACATTTTCCAATAAAATGCACTGAAACTTGCATTGAAAGAAGTGCAGAGGAATAAAAGGCTGTACAAAAATTGATCTTTAAATCTTTTTAAATATAAAAGGACACACACAGAACTTCACCTGCAGCACTTCAGAAAGCTGCTGTACCATGGCAGTAGACAGCCACTGCACAGCAGCTGCAGCRTACAAACCTGCAGGGCTGCTGGCAATTCCAACTTGATAAATCTGTCAGTGAACCCACCATGAAAAGGAGGATACTGGCCATTAGAAATGCTACTTGCAAATCAAACAACCATGTATGTGACRTGTCTGCAGTCAGGAAAACTCCAGGGAGCAGTCTTTAAGTGGCCTCAGCCAAGTCTTTGCCACTGCGTTCACATGGAGCTCCAGTTTATCCAAAAGTCAACTAATATTCCTTWAGTGTTGATGCAGAATTTTGGTAGCATGTTGTTAAAGAAAATACCACTACAACTGAATTATGAACCATTTCAGTCTGCTTGATTTCTACCATAGTATGTGAGCAGTTTGATACCAACCTTCATAAAGCTGCAGCAAAACATGAACATTTGGTTTCTAAAAAGAAAAAAAATGCTTCAGATTGCTTCTAACACGAATTCTATCCTTGCCAACGTTTGTCAACCTCAGACAATATCAGAAAGTTGGTGGTGTATAACAAAGAAGCAAATAAAAAAAAATAAAAAAACCCTGTGCTTTCCTTAGTTTTCTGAACAACTTTCAGAGTCACAGTAGCTGCAATGGCCAGTTACCAAGGACCTCCAGCTAATACTGCCAGAAGTGACAAAACAGCCAGGTCAGAAGTGCCCACTGATTTCCACAGCACACAAAAAGTGCTCACCTTAATCAGTAAAACAGCTTTGCTAACCCAAGGTGAATTTGTAACGATCTACAAGACCAGAAACTGTGTAGCTGTTGCAAGGTGTGATCTGGGTAATTTTCCTGAAGTGCTTCACTTCTGTCTATGTCTTCTGCCAGCGTCCTGTGCAAAAATGTCCCGAGTTCGTTTCCATATGAAAGCTCTGGTGAACAGGCTGCTCATGCCACCTCCAGACAGCAAACTGCTCCCCACAGTGCCAGACTGCCCTCCTCCCCCCACAATCATTTCTGCTGCTAAAACCTAAAATTCTTATACATGGTACTTAASAAAAGCTGTGTGGAGAAGTGGCAGTAAGTAAAAGTGGCCCAACACATCTTTTGTCTGGTAGGTCACTCTGGAATGACATGAGCTTTTTTTCTGGCAGCTCTTCTTTCACACTGAAGGGGAAAAGTTCTTACAAGGTAAAGTACTACCTCAGCACTTAATTAAAGAATACACGAACAGATTTTCCTCAATGATCAGCAATTTTCACTGCTGACACATCTGAATGTGTGCCTTGGTTGGACCACCTCATCTATTTGGCACTCCAGAGACAGAATATGCATTTTTACTTTATAGATTCATCAGAAATACCTCATTTTTCAAACAACTTCTTTCTTTTTCCCTTCTTTCCTAAAATCTACTTTTGTCCACACATTAAAGGGCTTTAAGAGCTTATCATCTCAAAGGAAAAACAAGCATATRACCTTGCCTTCAAAAAGACTGTCATAACTAAACAAGATGTATCTGCAGTAAAGCTAGCTRGTTTGGTTTGTTTTGATTTTTTTTTTTTTTTTGAGCCAGTTAAATCTTGGAAGGTTTTTGTTGTCCCTAGAGAAATAGTTCACACTCTCACAGCGGGGAACCTTGTGTCAATTCTTTTTTCTTCAYGGAGTGGGAACTTTTTTGGTGAGTTACATGTTAGATTACACTTGCTTACTGATAAAGTTTTCAAGGGTTTATACTTCTCAGCAACATGGAAACTTATGAACAGGATGACAAATTCAAATCAAAGCCATTCAGTCAAAGCATACCTCTCACCTTCCTTCACAAGATTCATCTACATGTTACAAAAAACCAGTCAGAAAACAGTATTTCTCTGAAAAGCTGTCAATTCTTATTTAAATTCCAAATTAGAGCAACTGCTGACATGCTGAAAAAAGAAATAAAGCTTAAATTTGCCAGATATATTACTAAGATACAAATGCTTCAGCACAAATATGTATTTACTTCAGGTGTCCCTCTTCTCCAAAGAGCTTACCATGAGAAGATGCCTTCTCCAAAGCAGAAGGTGAGATACTCCACCTAAACTGACCTTCATCTATAGCCCTCAACTGAAACAACAGTATTTTATTTTCACCTCCTGAAGTTAGCATAAAGCAATTTCTGGTCAAATGTTTTTATTTGGCCTTAAAAATCACTTCCAAGTATTAGAAAAGAGAGCACTTCTGGAAGAAAGAGAAAATTTTTTGGARGTAGGAACTTCCCATTTCATGCTGCAGAGAAAAATGTTAACAGCTTTTTTAATGTGGAAGAAATAATCTACCATTATTGCTGATTACTATGGAAACAATTCTACCCTGAAAAAGACAAAGATTCTGTGAAAAAGACAAAGATTCACAGAATCACCGAATAGCTGAGGTTGGAAATGGAAGGGTCTGCTGGAGGAGGTCATCTTGTTTGAGCCKCACTACCCAGAGCACGACACCCAGATGAGTTGTGAATATCCCTAGGGTGGAAGACTCCAAAATCTCCTGGCCAACCTGTGCAAAGGGCAGTCCCTCTCTATGTTTCCTGATGCTCAGAAGGAAGTGCCTGTGTTTCAGTTYGTGCTCACTGCCTCCAATCCTCAATCCCACAACCAGAGTCGCCATAACTGAAGAAAATACAATTACTGCTTTTTCCTCCAAATTTCAGCTGTTTTGGCCGCTTCTCAAGATAGAATGCAACCCACAAAGGAGGATGCAAGAACAGAACATACTCTCCACTTGCTTTAGGGCAAGAATGTACTGAGGTAGAAGAAAATGAAATTATTCCAAAATCCTACTGCTGCCTGCCTTTTTGGAGAACAAGGAAGTAAATCCATTGATTCTTATTTTTTTCCAATGTACATTTGCAACCTTCTCAGTTGCAACATCAAAATATAAAAAGGCATTTTTATCCTCAGTAGGAGGTAGTATATCAGAGGAAAAGAGATGTATAGTAAAAGAACAGTTAGCTCCCCAACCACACACGTACAGACAATCGAAAGCTGTGAATTTAGAAAACATGCTCAATTTAAAAGCTAAATTAACTTAGAAAAGTTCAGTGCAAGAACTAGAAATKACTATGCCCCAATTCTTTTTTCCTTCTGAAAAAAGCATAATTTGGAAGAAACTTGGTGAACTTACTGGGTTTTAGTAAAAGTTCTGAATYCACAATTTTAACAATGCACAATCAAATAATTCCAGCATATATGTGACAAGAAATAGGGAAGGCTACTAGCCTTGAAAAACAATTGTTCATTAGAACMTGGAAACCTTAAAAAATCTTTCCAAAAAATGTTCTCTTTTTTCAGCTTGCTGTTTTCTGTGAAGTTTCAAGCAAGAGCACCATAGATACGAAGTASAGGATCCAACATAACTGACTGCAAACAGAGATGTAATGCTAGAGATGCAATCAGTGTAAAGACAGAATTTATGTACTTATACAAAGTTGTCTATTCTCATTCTCTTAAGTTTGTCTGGCCTCTTATATATATATATTTGTGGACTCTTGCCTCAAAGATTCTATTTCTCAGAAACTTAAAAGTCCAATTAATTTCAAAGAGAAAACCTGAAGATACTATGTACTGAGACAAGAGAAYAGATTAGGTTTCAGCACTGCTCGAAGAAAGAAGCTGAGTGCTATTTATTGCACATACCAATTGCTAGCTCAGACTGTCAGAATTTTGTTGTGAGGTCACACATGAGCAACAGAGACCTTAATCTGGCCTTCACTATTTATTACTAGGCAAAATGAAGAAAGAATTCAAAGACATTTTTAGTACAATGTGACTTTAGCCTGCAGTTAGTAAAGTCTTTATACACAGCAAATGACTATATTTGATACAGAAATGAAGAACACAGATTAGCCAACAGCACAATCTTTCCAGAATTAATATGCCTTCTGAATCACTCCCTACATGAAACAATCGTACACTTAATTAAGCTAATAATCAGGGTATTCGGATGAACGCTTGTATTTGTAACAGGTGATTTGCCCAGTGCTGAGTGCAGCATACCCACACTAGAAAAAGTCTACTGCCTGAGGCTGGGCAGGCTGAGGGTTAGACAGCTCACCACACTCACTAGGAGGCTAAAAAGAGGATGCCAGAGCAAGGCCTAAAAGCTTAGAAGAAAGTCAGCTGGTAGCAGCAACACTCTCACAGTATTTCAGTTCCACAGCAATACGCTTCCGTCTTTCATCAGCTTTCAGTGACTGAGGTGTGAAGGTTACAAGAGAGCTGAATTTGTCAAGGAGGCAGATGCAGAGCAGCAAAAATCAAAGGCGTACACAACAGGTTATGCTCAAACCTGGCAGACAGCATAGTGACATGGAGCAAGAACGATCAGGACGTGAAGAAACCATAAAAAGACCATTATGTTTTAACTTAAAGAAGAGGCAACTAAAGAACACTACACTTCAGTCTAAAACCATGAAGTCATAGGTTTACACAACAGCAAGAAATTCAGTGATCAGACAGGAAGAACATCTCTGAAGACTACAGGAAAGACATACAGAAGGGCATAATGTATGTTAGGAGTGCAATTTTGCAAATRTTCTAAAAGAAATTACCAAGAAGGAATTTTCACACACAAGGAACTGGAAAAAGTATGAAATGTATCTGACACGAGCTAAAGATCATAAGAATTACATAGTTCAATAGTATTATATAACAAATATTATAATAATTTTTGGGATAATCACACATCATAATATTTAACCTGCAGTTTTCTAACAGAAGGTGTTTTAAAACTGAAGACTTTACCTGGACAAGAAGTTGCAGATGCTGCTCACAGGAGAAAAACGGGAGTGGAAAACCTTCGGGTAGTTTTGGAGTTCAACTGCCAGAATGTTGAGGAGCTGAACTGTGATCATTAAATAGACTTTTCTGACTCAGAATGGAGAAACAGGAAAACTAAACTACAGGACACAAGTCTTTTGAGTACTCTTGAAAGTTCATCCTTTAAGCACRTATCACACATAACTGCTTTAACTGTTCATTTTTCTTTCTTAGCCCCAAATGTGCAGCAATGGTTTGCTACTATGACTATATCTGCTATCCCATTGTACAGAAATAACAAAATACTCATTTCTCTCACTACAGCTGTTTTAAAAATTTCACTCATCCTCCTTTGTACCTGAGGCATATTGCCAAATACTACAAGACTGACAATGTGAAGTTAAACAACTAGCCAGCAACCCAAACCAACTAGCATGCTAATGATAATGAGTATCTCTCACCAGAAACTTCTTTTTAATGAAAAGTGTTATTAATGCCATCCAGACAGAATACTTCAGCTTCCTCATCCATCAGAAGACTCAAATATTCACTCATTTCTTAAGGTGGACAGCAAGCAGATGTTATGTATCAGAAAGCTTAGAACTCCAGTCAAAGCTTATTTGGAAAACATGAAGGACGTGTCTGCCACATTAAGAACAGCAACTCCCCAGGGTGAATCCTTTTGCCTTTTCTCTTCCCGCCAGCTCAACTGCAGATGCAAGATATGAATCCTGCCTGCAGCACTTCCACTACTGCAAAAGCCCATATGAGCTTAGTCCATCCTTCTTTTGTGTCACTATTTCAACRAGAAGTCAGTACATTCACAAGACCATTGTCAGAACATAGTTTACTTTGCCTCCGAAAAACGAAGTCCTTAGAACAGGGAGACTGTCCTAGGTGTAGGTGTATCCCTACCACATTCAGTTACATTCAGGAAGCTTTTTGTAGACAGCATCGTTTAAATCTCATTTAAGAAATTTACAGTTGTTTGCAGTTGTTTACCCTGCAGTATAATTACCACCTGCCTTTTGTTCTCTGTTTACAAGACAAACAAAGCAGACATGAGAYATACTTCTGGTATTACTAATTTCAAGGAAGCAACAAGTTGATTTAGCTAGTGGACAGAATCCAGACTTCTCAAGCAGGTGAAAAAAMCACAATCCAAAATTGGAATACAGCAAACAGCTGGAAGCACTCCTCAAAGGAAACCACTAGATTTGTGGGGTTTTTTTAAGATCGTCCAATCTCCATCCCACTCYAGTGCAATTATAGCTTTGTATGCTCTGGATTAACAGCAAGATTTTCTATTAAGATAACTCTTAGAAATGACATGGAAAAGAGGCAATCCCAGCAGCGGAATGTGGAGTGAACATGATCCCAGAAAGCAGGGGAAGGAGAGATCAGTAGATTCGCGAAGTCATATTGAAAAAGCGGTGATGGGTTACTATAAAAGCTTTCTAATTATTCATAGCAATTAAAAATCAAGGCTGTTGACCCAGTTACTTATCATTTTAAAGAGGGAAAATAATTTAAGTAACTTCATAAGTAAAAGCAGGGAGAGGGCCAAAAAATACCTTCAAGGAGATGAAAGGAGGAACAAGAAGGCAAAATCATGATTGAAATCAGAGGGAGTTACTCTATGCAACCTTTGTTCCCATTGCCAGGGCACAGCCTCCACATTTCCAGAATATCCTCAGGACATGCTCTATTCAGGAGCAAGCAGAGCAGCATGCTGCCAATAAAGTAAATGAGGAAGACATGACCCAGCCAGTTCCACAGACAGGCAAATATGCTTGATTAACTGTGGGCAGAATTGTTCAGCTAAGGAGTGTTTATCCTCATCTGTCTAACATGGTTCTGCAATTAATGGACAAGGCCTTAGAAGTTTCAAAGCAACCTATTTCAAAGCAATCCTCATTTTCTAGTTTATTAAAATCAGCAACAGGCACAACCTGGGGTCAAATGGAAGAAAAATACAACAGAATTATGACAGGATTTAACAAGAGCAAGTGAGGGGCAAATAAAGTTACTGATGAAATTCTGTGCCAGTAACTACAAAGGAGTCCACAGAGCAATTAAAATTATCCCAGTTACGCTTGTGGACTACTTGTGGTCCTTTTGCCTTCTCCCCTTAAATTGAAACATTCTATTTGTTCATCTGTTAATTTTATCGGAAGTTCTGCATTGAGAATTATCAGAGAAAGAATACAGAACAAACTGAAAAATACCCCATGGTTTCCAGGTTTTGGAAAACTCTTCAGTATTTCTGTGTTGTATCAGTAAAGCTGCAAGACAGAATAGCACCATCAACAGGACTGAGAGCAGTCATTCTCAGGAGAAGAAACTCCTTAATAGACACTGTGTGGTTACTGGACACAAGCAGTTTTCCACAGCCCTAGTAGTCCTGTCAGACTGGTAAGTGCCGGAACAGGGCAGACCTCAGGCTAGACAAAATCTGACCCCAGGCAAGATAAAATTTTATGACACTTTCTCCCCACTCTGAAAGCAGTCTGCTTGATTACCAGTTTTTCTTTTTTGCACCATCAATTTGCAGCACTTTGCAAAATATAGCCTCTCCAAGTAAAAGGATCCTGCCCCACAAAGAAAAAAGCATGGCATTTCCTGGCAGTTATTTCCTGGTTCACAAGCCCAATACCAAGCCTATGACTTTCCTGCAACGTGACCAAGCATCAGTTGGTTGTCATCGATTTCCAGCAGTATACAAGCATTAAGGGAAGGTTAAATTTCTTTAGCTTGCTTAACACTCAGCACATGACAGACCCTTCTGGCCTCAGGTACCCAGAAATGGAAACCAGAAKAAATAACAGCAGATAGCATCAGGGCTACAGAAGTCCAAAGAGAAGAATTTCAGGAGGAAATTATGACTTTATTCCTTTTTCTTCTCAAGACACCCAGAGATGCTGGATGGTAAGATAAGTTGGAACACAGGGAGACATTAGGAATTAGGATCTGAATATCAAGGAGATAAACAAGGGTGTATGTGGCCAAGACTAAACATGGGTAAAAAGCAACTGAGGATAACTCCTCCCAGAAACAAGCTCAATCTGATTAATGCTAAAAGATTTCCACTTCTGCTAACAGTTGGATGTCATAACCTCTTCAAATTATTCTTTCAAGAGAGCCCAGCACAGAGCTGCAACTAAAGTAAGTGCTCTCAACACAATCTCTCAGAAAGACTGAAAGCCTTGCTTAGCGCTCCTAATAGACCTAGGTCCAGATCTTTCAAGAGCCACTTTGATAGAGAAATTCAGATTTTATAACTCAARTATCAGCAGTTTGCCTCAATAAGCCATTTAATTTAATGTTATTCCTCCTAGAATCAAACGGCTAAGCTATCCTCTGGATTTCTAGACTCAGATCCTCACTTGTCTAACTGCCAATGTGTCCACATTATTTTCATAACAGAGGCAACATCTTATGATGGGAAACTCGCTCAGTTTTTACAGGAAATTGTTACTCTCCAATAATGTCAACCATATTAAAAAGCTTATGAGAATGAACACTAAGTTGAAAATAACTGTGATGCCAAAATGTTTTTAATGAACAGTTCATTCTGTTCATTCTAGGGGGGAAGTGCAGTCAAACACTTAGTTCTGTATGATAGTGTTAATACACTTCTGTGAAATGATAACATGCTTCTGTGTGATAAGGGCAATTCAGGTTTTCTGCTTTTCACTTGATATGAAGGAAAYGCTGTCTAATATTCATTCTCCGCCTTGAATGTGGTTTACATCATATTTGCTTGCGCATATCAAGCACCAGACAAAAAGCACCAAGCCTGTACTAGTACTGTACAGGAGGAAAGCACTGGGKCTACATGAGCAAACCATACAGCAATAAGGTAAAATTTACATTCARTAGCTGAGGTTGGCATTTACCAGCCTGCAAGCTTATGCTTTGCAATATTATTTGGGGTTGGGCAGGAAGGATCAGTAGTAAAAATGAGAGATCTCTAGCTTCAGTCCCCTGATTTGTGAGGATTACTCAAAACTGCAGTTACAGAGTGCATAAGCTCTTCTCTTTGAATTGCGAACAATCTGAATCACATAAAGGAAGGTTAAGTTAAAAGAAACACCTGTACATGGAGGCCATTGTGTCTGTGAAATTTTTCATTCACTTTACATTACTGCAGAACTGTATTCAATGGAAAAAAAAAAAACTTTCCTTCCTAAGAAAACAAGTTTACTCTCTTTTTCTCCCAAGGTCCCAAGGATATATTCCTTCATCATTGATACTACCTCTACACTATTTCCACACAGGTAACTTTTATAAGTGCCATAAAATACAAAAAAAAAGGTCAATGCCATCACTATTTATTTACTTTTACAATGCACTTRTTTACTCTGTTTACTCTGCATATGCTAGTAGCCCTTTAAAGACTATCAAAATAGATTGTAACAGGTACAGTGGACGAGAAAGAGATAAAACAAGTATCACCTGGAAGTTACTACACAGACAGAAAAGTGACTGCATTCTCTCCCCGTTCATTTCTTGATCCCATGTTAAGGCAGCATTACCAATGCAGGAAATCCTTCCAGACTTTCCACATAAGTATCTGCAAGAACATCCAGTGAACCTGCACAGGTAATCCACCTCAGCTAGTGTTAGATCCACCTTCTGCTAGTGTTAAATGGCAGCAGCACGTTCATCCATTTTAGGAGTAAGATGGTGAGAAGCCAGGTGATAATGTGCAGCTACTTCTGCTATTCCAGCTGCAGCTTAAGAGTACACGAAGTTACGACCCTAGAAACACAGTTTTTGGGATATTCCTTACACTCTACATATCTAATAAAAGGGTGGATACCTGATTCAGAGCTTCATGACATCAATTAGATAAAACACASACACACAAGCCAATTGCTTCATGAACTCTGAAAAGACCAAAGCTGTCCTTATCTGCCATCAGGAAAGCAATGCCAGCCCAACACTCAGAGAAAACAGCACCAACAAAACTAGCTCTTGCAGCATGTCTTGATTTCACCTTCTTCTGTTTTGTCACAAAGGCCCACAGTATCACCCTCAATAAAAAGAAACATTGAAACACTTCTAGCAAGGGATTCAGAAGGTGTTCTTTAAAGAGACTGCGCATCATCRCAGCAAAAGCTTCATGGAGGGACAATCTACCTAAGTGTTCATGAAAAAGCCCCACACCCACTCATTCCAGTAAAAAAACGATCCCTTCAAACACAAATCAGAACATTTTCTTCAAASCATACAGATACCTTTGATAAGCCACAGCCTTTGGAAAGGCCAGAAATGGGCAAATTTTCAACATTTCAAATCTTCACCCGTACAAAATACAAGATGGGTCACCTACAGCAACACCAACTGATCCATACGAACACAACAGCTTTTCCTTGGTATGCAAACCAAGTGCTMCTTGGAAAGGAGCACTTTCTTATAAGCATGAGGAAAGAAAACATTTCTCTTTTCTTCTTGCTCATAAAGCCACATTCTTCCAGAAACATGCTGAGTAAAGTTTATTACTCTCTACTCCTGTCAACAACCTTGCTGACCCTTGTCCCTACATGAAAATGTTATCAAAGATTCCTCTGTCCCTATGATGGATGTAACTGTTTTCTGAAGTTTACTGTGAACATCACAGCCACTGACATTTTACCAGAAGATGTGTATTAGATAGACATAATCCATTTGAAATTGTTGCAAAATATGCTCGAAGATCTAGGTACTGTGCTTACAAAGACAACAGAAAAAGCAAAGAAATTTCCATCAAATGACAAAGCAGCAGGTCAGTCATAAGCAGATTTAACTGAAAATCACAGATTAGTCTGAACACTACTCTTTCCATTCCATTTATACAGCTGGATTATTTCTGCATCTTTATTAGTCCTGCAGTTGCTTTCTCTCTGACGCGTGGAGGGAAAAAACCCAACAAACCACAACAAAAAAACCACAAATACCATCACCACCACAAAAACCCCACGATTTTCTGGAAGCCTTTAGGGTGAAGATGAAAACCTGAAATCCCCGAAAAGCTAATCAAAAGACATGATACATCAATCTAACTACATAAAAAAGTTTTGGATTAGCATTTCATTTCGAATTTAAATTTTTCTTTTTATTTTTTTTCATAATTCCAGACCTTTCCCCAATGGCAAACTTATAAGTATATACAGGAACTTTATTTCTGACAAGTGAGTAATCTAGGGAACACCAGTAGAATTCATAGCCTTTATCTAGATCCTTCTGTATATACACTTTTCTTTTTTTTTAATAAAATGGCTGCAATGCAGTTCATTTTCACGTTTAGATCCAAGCTAAAGGATGAGAAACCCAGAAAAACCTGCCTTTAGAGTCAACTACAGTACCCTTTTCAGCTGTAGCACTTTTCTAGGCAGCAAACTGTYTAAATCATGAGCAATCGCAAACAAAAAACCACATGCTGAATTCATTCTACTTCCCTGCATTAGCTTTTCCACCCAGTTCATCATACAACTCATCTTGCTCCAGCACACCCTATGGAAAGAAGTTGTGTTTCCTTCTCCAAGCAACTGTCTCGGAGCTGTGACAAAATCATGAAACCGAACTCTTAGTGTAGGCAAAGGTCAGATAACATATACATACAGAAAATGTTTGTCTGCATTGGTTACCTATGTGCATAATGGCTTTCCAAGCCATCTTGTGTGGCAAGGTTTTAGTAGCTGGCTACTTCTACTTACAGTGACAACTTCTGTCAGGTGATGTCAGAAGCGTCCTTTATGTACAAGAGCCAGTGTAGCCAGCTCCAAAACAGAACCAAGGCCAAGCCCATGAGTGACAGTGACCGCATCTCTAAGAGAACAYATTTAAGAAGGAGGAAAAACTGCTGCACAACAACTGCAGCCAAGCAGATCCCAAAGTCAGTGAAAAATGTGGGAGAGGAGATGCTCTAGGCACTGGAGCAGGAATTTCTTCAGCAGCCCATGAAGAAGACCATGACAAGGCAGACTATCCTCCTGCAGCCGCTGAGGTCCATGGTGCAGCAGAGATCACCTGCAGCCCTCAGAGGACTCCACATATCAGCAGGTGCCCGAAGGAGGCTGTGACCATRCTGGAAACCATACCAGGGTAGTTCTTGAAGAACTGGAGCCCATAGGAAGGACTCATGCTGGAGAAGTTCGGAGGGACCTCACACTGGAGCAGGGAAAGAATGTGAGGAGAGGAGCAGCAGAGACAAGTGTGATAAACTGACCACAGTCCCACTTCCCTGAGCCACTCAAGACAGAAGAGGAAGAGAAGTCTGGAGTTGAAGTGGAACCCAGGAASGAGGGAGGGGTAAGGAAAAGATATTTTAAAGTTTGTTTTTATTTCCCATTATTCTTCTTGGACTTTTGACTGGCAATTAATTAATTTCTCCAAACCAAGTCTGGTTTGCATGTGACTGTACTTACTGARCCTTTGGTCATACTTTCTCTTCCTCGTCCAGATGAAGAGGATGAGTGATAAGAGTGGCTTTGGTGGGCACCTGGTATTCAGCCAAAGTTACCTATCTCATCGTAACACAACCTCCTTTCTGCACTAAATTTTATTTTAGTTTCCATATTGTCTCCTTTTTTGTGTTCTGCACACATGAACTATACTCTGGAAATTGCTTCATGTCTCCTAATTCAGTAACAGGCTACAGAGGTAATAGTGGATTTGGCCAATTCTCAGCTTGTGATATACACTTTAACTAAGTAAAGTATCTCATTGCCTGGTGGACTTGCCTGGCTAGTTATCACCCGTTCTCCCTCTGCTCCATCAGGAATTCCCACAATCCCATCACACTCTTACCTTTCTCAAGTAAACAAGACCCAGCTCTCCCAAACACTCCTACTACCATAGCTCCTTGTGCTCCAACTGATACTCATGGTAACATCTGAAAGCAAAAGCAGCAACACAGATGCACGTCAGCCAATACCTGTGACATATCCACATAGCTCAGCAGTTTTCAGTTTGTTTAGCAGCCAAAACATCCCTTTGATATGAAAACTTGGAGAAAGGGGACAAGTTACTGCAGTTACATCCAAGCTATATGGTCTTKTTAAGAGACTAACTTCTTCTGATGGGGATTGCCAATATTTTTATACAACTGAACAAACTACCACTGTTGCTCTTAATGAAGGCATACCTCTCTCCAGTCCAGAACACAGGACTCTCACATTTACGTAAAAAGTATACACACAGCCTTAAAGACACATATATAGTCCAGTTTTCTTTTAGGCATATTTCAGTTGAAGCCAAGATCTCATTAAGTAGCTTACAGAACTGGAAGAGAAGTGTCCCATTAGCTGGGTCATCCAGTCCCAATATACAACAGCATACTGCATACTGTAGACAAGTTTCACCTTTTTTTTTTTTTCCCCAAAAAAAAAAAAACCCCTTTAAGTTTACAATGCATTCAACACACATAATTCTAGGAAACCATAGAGCCAGTTTTAAAACCTTTTTTTTATACCTTACATAATGCACTGAGGCAATTAGAAGTGAAGGACTGCAGCCGTTGCCAAATGGCAGATCTTCCTAAGAGATACAGAGATAACTGTTTATATATATGAGATATCTAAGTTAGTGTGTCTGTCTGTGAGCACTTCCACATGCATGTGCTGTTTGTCTCCAGATGCAAACAAACTCAAAGTATGCGTGTCAAAAGGAAAAAGGTTAGAACTTAAGACACTGGATTAAACACAAGTATCTCATCACCAGTTCTGAACTCTTAAGAGTTCTTTAAGATCACCAGTATGTTAATAACTGTAATAGCCGGTGGAAAAATAGAGAATAGTCAACAGAAATGTATATGTAAAGGAGAGTTTGAATGAATAACAACCTTGTGACTTGTGATATCCATTTCTTGTTTCAGTACACTACCCTTTTCAACTTCAACAGCTTCTGGGTCATTTCAAAGCAAAATAAAGCTTTTTAATAGCCTCTCTATTGCAYTGAAGATCAGCCACTGGGCTTCTGGAAGAATGGCTCTTGCTTTTTGCTTTACAAATACAGATTTCAGAGTACAACTGCACAAGACTCYTTAAACATAGGCAAAAAAATCAACACAGACCAGTAGATTACACATTTAATTCTGTCTTCATTATACTTSATTTGTGAAGTTGAAGCATGACTATTTGTGGTTGATGATGAGAATTATGTCCATGCTTCTGAAGACACTAGAGCAAATCTGCTCCTCAAAACCTGCCTCCATCTGCTCTGTTTCACAATGCTTTTCAGAAAGCAACATCTGCAATGCTTGGGTGAATAAATTTAGAATTTAAGTTCTCGCCAAAGTTTTTCCAAAACAAAATATGCTATAGCCAGAGCAAAACTCCACGAGTTGAGACTTAACCAGAGATCAGACTGCCACATTTCTTTTTTTTATATGTACARTAACATATAAAACTCGACTTCCCCTTTTTTTAACTAACAATAGCAGGTTGCTTCATGTTCAAAAGCCTTTCTYGTTAACATCATAAAAATAAAGTTCTGAGCTCAGTTTTTCAGATCATAAAAAACCCTCACAAGGAATCTGGGCAGCTGAAGCAATACAGCATTTTGTTTACCAGTGCTGAGAACCACTTTCAAGTCCCATAAATGTGTCTCCCAGGACGTGATTTTTCAACCTCAGCTAGCTGTATTTTCCACTAGCACTCTGGGCAGCCCTGGAAAACAGGTAAACACATGCCCCAGTTTCCCCTCTCCTAAGACTTTGTGATAGCCCTCCCATTTTGATGCCACTGCTCCAATGGTAACATAAAAAGCTTCAGTGGTCATAAGAATGCTGAATGTAAAAATCTGCAGGAGGTACAATTCAGCCCACCAAAGGATTTTTACTGCACTTYGAAATCTGTTCCTTCAGCAATAGCCTTTAAAAGGACAAGCTTAATTGGCCTGGAAGGTAGCAAAAGCAAGGAAAATACTTGGAAAGCCATGAGAACAATCCAGGAGGTTCCAGCATGACTCCTCAAATGAGCTGAGGGGAGCACAAAATTTTGTAACACACGRAGCAGCAAACCCCAGAGAGTTAGGAAAAGCAAGATATATGTTTAAAACACAAATGTTTTTAGGAGATCACCTCTTAATTTCATCCCATGGACTGACTGCAAGGAAGAGGCAGCTGACACACACAATACAAAAAGGCACCACATGGGCCCCAATGTGGCTGAAAATTTCGTTTCAGTACCACATAAAGCAGTTAGGAACTTCAAATTTCAAGCTTATATAAGCTGGCAGTCTGCATAAGAGAACAGGCAAGTGTATTTGTAATCCATACTTCTCCAGATGCATTGTGTCTATAATGCAAGAACCATGAGGTTATCAGACCAAAATGTTCGTATTCATGAGTTATCCCATTTCTCAAAATAGGACAGACTCCCAGAATGAACATTTCAAAGTCACTTTTGTCAGAAAAGACCATCCTTGCCCCTTCAGACATACTGATTAAGTTAGCATAGCATAACTTCCTAGCACAGACTATACCTAAGCAGTAATGATAGTAGTAACTCCAAAGTTATGCCCAGTAAGTATCAAAGCATGTCAGTATACAGATATTCAACATGTCATACCAACTGCACTAAGCAGTATTAAAGTATCTTCACCTGCTACTGTCTACAGAGATCATAAGATCTTTGGGGGTGCTCTAGACCTTATTTTTCAAGACATGCAATAAACCTTGGACAATTATTTCTTCATCAAATTGTATAAATTCAAGACTTTTTGAATATCAAAATTAAAATCAGTCCAGGTGGCAATCTTTCAGGTATCTCTTTTCCAGACAATCAACCTTATTTTGAAAATCTGTAGAGACGTAACGAGCCATGACTAGACAYGGTACCTTGAAAACAAAGCTCTCTTACAGCCTCGTACAATGGTAGAATCATCTTSTAATGGAAACTATTAGACTGCTTTGTTACCTCTCTTGCTACTTGAGATGAAAAAAAAAACAAACTGCACAGCAGAAACAGAGACACACAAAGGTTCGGAAGAACTAAGTTACTAGAAACGGTTACCTCTCTACAACATCAGTCACAAACAGAAAATGCAACATTCAAAAAATAACTGTTACGAAACCCGTATTGCTGAACCCATCTCACAATTAATTTGTCTGGCACTTTCTGAGAAAGTGTACAAGTATGACAGCAAAGACAAGACCCAACATCCCCTAYACCTCTAGGACTGAAAAATAATAACAATTAAAGTGAATACTTATGTCTGTCAGATGAAAACAGACTGTCTGTACCTAAGCCAGCAAATAAGTTAGGAAGAAGGGCTGAGAGGCAGAAATGCAGCTCTGCTTTAAATACAAAGAGCTATTGATGCTTTACCCAGAGGCATTTATATATTAAATACAMATAACAAAAGATACTTTTGGGTGTGTGAAGCACATGAAAAAATCAGGGTTGAAAAAAACTCAAGTCTTACAGGACACTTGTATGCCGAAGCAAATTGAGTCCTCACCTTCACTTCTGACCATGTGCAATTAAACCAGTCCCAAGCTGCTGCTCCTCCTCTACTCACAATGCCTGAAGCAGGCATCCCCAGGCTAA
Source organism: Malurus melanocephalus (assembly GCF_030028575.1). NCBI lineage: Eukaryota > Metazoa > Chordata > Aves > Passeriformes > Maluridae > Malurus > Malurus melanocephalus. The sequence goes on along the minus strand of NW_026623416.1, from coordinate 1,349,826 downwards.
AGGTGACATGCTCACTACACAATCATAGAGAGTTACTCATGCTGCAACAGACTGATGGATATCCCATAATCCAATCCTGCTGCTCAAACCAGGCCATTTTAGAGTGGTGCCTTGTCTGGCTAAGTTCTGAATCTCTCCAAAGTTGTAAGGTCYACCATGTCTGCAGTTCTCTGCTTAAGAGTGAAGAAAGATTCTTCCTAATAATAACTGCCAGCAATTCATATGTTTCAGCCCAAGCCCAATTCCCAGTCTCTCACACTACCAGCATGCAGTAGTCTGGCTCTAGCTTTTCTTCATCTGCTATAGGAGGAGGATAGAGGCCATTGGGGTGCCTCAGCTGGGATCTCCCCTGGGCCACCTCTTCAACCAGGCTGTGCAATCCTYGATTCCTCTACCTCTCCTCACAGCTTCCATGCTCCAGTCCAGCCACTACACAAGCTTGCTGCCCTTGAGCTCGCTCGCTGCACTGTCAGCACCCATGGAGCTGCCAGACCCCATTCCATCCTCTCTCAGCACACAGCTGTTCTGCCCAGTGCAAGACTCGGCCTTTGCTGAATAACGAAAGGTCCCCAATTCTCCAGGCTGTCAAGGTCCCTCTGGATAGCACACCTGCGCCCCAGCACATTCACTGATCCTCACTGCATAATGTAATCTGAGGTAGCTGAGCAACACTATTCCACCAGAGAGATACCTTGCTCCTTAACTGGGTTTTTTCCAAGTTTGGAAGGCAACACAATCCTAGTCACTGTTGTATCATTTTTACCATATTCACCACTTTCATAGCTCTTCCCTAATCTTTCATATGCCTTATTAAATAAAAAGCTGCTGCCAAAACACAATAAATCCTTCAAGTTCTTTTTCCTCAGGGTTCAAATTCTTCATTATTAATACATTTTTGGACCTCAYTGAATAAAAGCAGAATCAATAACCTATGGGAACTGACAGCAATTTAAAAATAACCTAAGAGACTGACAGCATTTTAAAAATTAAATTAAATTTCAGTAAAGAAAATAWTATTTCTCTACCTCATTCACTTTTTCTGTCCAATTCAACATGTCCATATGAAGAACAACAYCAAATACATCTTGAGTCTCACTTTCTTGAAATACGTCCCAGCAGCATGTACAACAGTTTGCTGATCTTTACAAGGGATAATCACATATTTCTTGAGTTTGAAGACACTTGTCACACGGGTGGCTAAAAGCCTTCACTCCCAAGCCTCCAACAATCATAGTGCATTTCCGAAACAGCTCARAAGTCTAACCTGTACCCAGCCTCCAAAATAATCCACAAAAACAATTTTCAGATCATATCATAAACACTGTGTAAACTTGCTCAAAAACACACACAAACCACAACGATCACGGACTCACAGGCTTTCTGTGCCAAAAGACTCAATATCCTACTACAAAATCTGCATGATAATTCTTTCCAAAAACTACTGCTTACTCTGCTTGGCTTTGGGCCACTTCTACTTAGGAAAAAAGTGATGCCATGGAAAAGATCTATACAAAAAGCCTGCGCACACTAAAAAAAGCAGATAAACACATTTTTAATGGAAGTTCAAAAAATGTTGACTTGTAGGCATGGAGGAAAAAAATCCACAATTCCGATTCCTCAAACATTTGCAGACTCTTAATGAAAGCAGAAGTATCCACATGCCTAAAAAACAAAACTTCACAGAGCAAGAACCAAAGCAGAGAGTAAACACAAATCTCTAATTTTTTCACTCTGGAAACTGAATATACTTTTGGTGCCAAGAAGCAAAAGATAAGGAGGAGCTAACTTTCAGCTGTGCTGAAAAACCGGCAGCCAATGTTTTCAAACTGTAGGTTGCTGTTCTGTGCAGGTTCAATCATAYACACAGGAGCTGTTCCAAGTGTTCTCCAACAGACCCAACTGCTCTACACACACAGCTAATGTTTCTAGCCACACACTGTGGGTCAACAGCCATTTCTCAGGCTCTCATACAGCTAAAAGTCATGCAAACAAATACAGTGCATGGCCTTAAGCAATTTTTAAACTATTTAAGGGTAGTCCTCCTAACGGAATTTTCCAGACGTGCAGATTATGAAGTATTTCAATAAGTTTCACAGAATTCTTACTTTACTCCTCCACAGGCTGGCAGAAAATATTTAACATAACAAACTTCTTGATGTCCCCCTTCTAAAAAAAATGTACAGAAGCACATTTTTTTGGAATTTGAGATCAGTTGTACCACAGGAAAAAGTGCAATTCCACTATTCATAGAGGATATCAGAAACAACCATAAACACCCTCTAACAGTTTAGGCAATGTTATTAAATTATACTGGCTACACACCCTTGTGCTACAGCTACGTACCTCACACAGAAAAACAAAAATTCAATTTAAGATTTAAGTAAGTTTTTCAGGGCTTTATTTTGTTGGAATTTTTGTTGTTGTTGGGAGAGGGGGCTGGGTTGGGTTGAGTTTGGCTTTTACAACTGAAATGCTAGAGTACTTTTTCTTTAATATTATAATTTTCTTTTCGGGATTCTCCCAGAAGCTCCAAGCAAAATTGCCCAGAGATGCGAGCTCTGGAATACTACAATGTTGTATTGAAGGCTGGTTATGACAGCCCATGTTCAAGAAAACCACACCAGCTGCCAGACAATGAGCAAGCAACACAGATCATTTGTGGGCTGCAGAACCCCACTCATTACAAATGGCTTTAGAGAAACATCTTGACACACTTTCCCACCAAGAGACTAGTAACAGATGTTACTTTTTCATACATCATCCATGGCTGCAAAGGACTTGCATGAGAGGAATGATGCAGAGACTCAACCTAAACACAATGCCAGGGATAATGGGAACAGCAACTCAAGAGCTTAGAGCTGAGAAACTAGGCTCTTCACTGAGCAAGATGTAAGAAAAAGTGTTTTTAAGAATGAACATTTGGAGCACGGGTGTGCATTTGAAAGGCTCGAAAAACACTCTACATCGTGCTTGCTTAAAATAGTTGTGAAAATACCTATGGCTTACTATTTCAAAAACCACTTCCTGCATCTTTCCTCAAGTGAAGTATGCATTCTTTGCCCTACATTACACATCAAGCAACTTCCTGAAGGAAGCTTTAAGTCATCAAAGTAGAAGAACAACAGTATTTTTCCCATCAAGAATGGAGGATCTTTCCTTTATGCAAGGACTTCTAACAAGCAAGCATTTACTATACTTCACATGCACAAGAAAAGAATGGTTTAGAGCAAGCACAGAAGAATTCAACCAGAAGGTGTTAAAAAAAAGCACTAAAAAAGCTGCAACACAACAAAGCAAACAAATGCCAGTAAAACAAAGGTGGGGAAAATTAGCACTACCTTATTAAAATATTCATGTAAAGGGAGCTCCCAGTGTGCCATAGYTTAACCCCAACTAAGTACCAGCAGCAGTCCTCCATCACTTTCCCCCTTTGCCAATGGGATGGGGAGGATAATCAGCAATGGTGAAACTCATGGATTGAGATAAGRAAGTTTAATAACTGAAATAAAGTAAAATACTAAATCAACAATAATTATATAGTTTTATAATTATAATGAAAAGGAAGCTAAGGGGGATGGGAGGAAAGGGCTTGCCCAGGAGTAAGACCCAAGAGAAACAAGTGACGCACCATACCATCACTCACCAACACCGACTGATGGCCAGAGTGCCTGCAAGGAAGCAAATTAACTCTATTCCAGCCAAAACCTACACCACAAAATTCATAACATTCTGTCTTATTCTAGTACCCTACCCCCCCCCCCGGTATCCCACCCATATCTCGCATCACATTAACACTGACAACCCTTATGTTTACATGACACATCTCCATTTGAACTTCTAATATGAAGCAGATGCCATATGAAACCATTTAAAATATGTAAGGTGTAAGAACTATGAAAAAAAAAATTGCAAAGACATTGGCTGAAGAATATTTAAAGCCTGTCTTCCTCAGGAAAATAAAAAAAAAAAGAGAAAAAAAAATTGGTCAAAAAGACTCTGTCTGCATGTGGATTTCATCTTGCTGAGATAATTTGTGGGTGAAAAAAAGGGCTGTATAAGCACCAAAACTAAACATAAAAAGGCAAAGAAAAAAAACCAACCCCACCACTATTTTTTAATTGAACACAGCTTTTCCAAGAATTTACAATGTTCTCAATCATGCTTATTAATATTATTTAAACTAATTTCTCATTTTAACCTGTGACAAGGCAAACATATTTCTCAAACTCAGTATCTTGATGACTTAGACCAAAAGGATCATTTAGATTATTTTATAAGCAGATACTGCAAAGCAAAGCATGCATTTCCAAATTAAAGGCATGTCTCTGGCCTTCCTATTACTTAACTGAAATCATACTTTAAAGACAATTCAGAATTTTGCATGGACATTCTTTCATTTCCACGCTTTTACATATTTTACATCTAGAATATGCCACATTAGACAAGGACCAAGGTGTTAATACTGTATGAACTACAACTGAAAGAACCAYATATTAATTTTATACTACATACTTTCTTTAAAATAGATTTATTTCAGTTTCACACTGTCCTTAGCACGGGGGTGGCAGTAGGTTAACACTTGCTAGCATCCACTTAATRGGGCTTGGTGCTGGCACCTAAAAGGCACACCTCCAAAGAACAATTTCAGTCCATAAAATTATAATTTCTAGTTCCTATAAACTAATACTACTACTACACTACAAAGTAAAAGTGAAATAAAAACAAAAAAATGATAGTCACAGAGAATGGCTTAAAATGAATACACATCACCTGAAAATAATTGTTAAGGAAGTGCATTTGCATTTACTTCCCAAATTAATCCTATAAATATGCAACTCACATCACTTATAACAAACTTCTTGAAACATTTATTGTATGTCTGTTAACATTAAGTCTGTAATTACTGTAATCTATTCAAAGTACAACTGATTTACATAAAAAACAAAGCTTTCTATCTTCCTTTATAATTCTAAAGTAGCAAAATTAACATACCAACATTATAATAAATAATTCTGATATACTAAAGGTAATTGCAATCTTGTGTCCAAACAGATTATGTCCAAACATGCAGAGTAACAGATTTAGGTAATTCTAACCAAGAAGTATCATCAAGTCACTTCTTTACATCACACTTTGACCAAATTAAACTGGAGRTGCTCCAATGATAGTTTCTAGCTTCAGCAGTTTTTTTGTTTGCTTGTTTATTTTCTCTTTAATCTACCAAAATCAATTGTAACTCTTGAAAAGTCTCCACATACTGAACATGCTTCACTTGTTCTTACCAAGAAGTTATCTTTCCATTTCACTTTATTTTATATGGTTATAAAGCTGTGAAGGATCACCATGTAATAAATAAAAAACCTAGCATCTATCTCCAGGCATGYCAGAATTAAATGTGACTCTCACTGTAAAGCCACATTAACTGCTCTCCAGTTCGAGAACAAAACCACAAATACCACACAGAGATGGTATAGCTATGCACAAGTGCTGAAAGCACAGAAGTTTACATGTGTCAATATGAACACGTAATTCTATTATAACTTTTTAGCATACACAGCATAAAGTAGAATCACTATTAATTCAGCTTTCTACTGCACTTAACTGACACCTCCTATAACCTGTACTGGGAAGTCCAACTCCTCCCATTCTACAATCAGCTGTGTTTGAAAACTGGCATTAATCCTTTCAGCAGAAGTTTCAGCTTCTCCAAACTGAAAAAYTTAGTAAATGTATAGTTATCTGCCAAAATTAACTCCTTCTATTACCCCATTTAATACAGGAGTTAACCATATGTGCACCTTAAAAAACAACTAAACTAACTAAGCATCATAAGGACAGCAAGCAATCTTAGGTAAATTTAGCAAAGATGACATTCAAAGAGCCGATACAAGTAGCAAAGATGTTTAAGAGAAAAGCTGTGTTCACCAGTCATGGACATCACACCATATCTTACAGCACAACTTTCAAAACCCATCTTTCCTCTCCAGATGTTGCAAAACCTGAGAATACCAATACAGACCTCAAAAACAAAACAAAAAAAAAATTCCAAAACTAAGAATTTCCACTACAGACACATTTTTCCTAGCAGACAACCTTTCCACTGAGTTCCTCTATTTCACAAAGGAGAATGCAGGTACCCCAGTGGAGGCAAAATACTTTAACGACAGTGAAATTACTTTTAAGATCAGGATTGATTTTCTGAATGAAGCAAAGGATCAGCAGCATTTCTAGTCCAATATCCTTTCACATTTAAAAGCCATGAACAGCGACTTTCCACTCTGACATACATCAGAGAAAAACACCAAAGAAATAACAGCAAAAAAGACCCAACCATCACTGAACATTTTTCTGCTGGGAGAAAAGACATATTAAACATTCTCTTAACCTCTCATGCAAACTACAGCAATTTCACTGCCCCTGCATGTTTGAATACCAGACTGCAACACAGGTTTTTATCAAAAGTTAATATATTAGGATCAAGAGTATGACTAAGAGGATGCTCAGCAAAACAATCCAAGTTGAGCCCTGATGCATGAGTTTAGTGCATCATTTTTCCCTCTGGTGACAAACATTTGATAGAAAAAGGTAGACCTTCATGAGGACTAACAGTCTTTCCCTCTGGAGTAAAGCAAACAAACATTTCTCATACCCAATCTAGGAATCTCCTGGATTTGTCCATAAATTATGACACTATTTCAAAATTAGAAGATCAACCACATACTATCTGAAAAYGTCTTATGTATTTTTGAGATGATGACTAGCAACAAGCATTCACCTGCTACTTTGACTTACACATACTGCAAAAACCTTCCCACCTGGGTGTCTGCAAGAACGCTTTAGAGCAAAATCAGTCTGGCTATTSCAATTACCACTAAACATGGGACTTCTAAGTGTTTTTAAACCCAAGATCTGTCCTAGTGAATATCAGAACTTTAGAACAAACCCAAAAAAAGCCACTTTCCTTTCTGGGGAACAAAAGGTCCAGCATTCACTAATCCAACACCAAGATCTTTGTACGCTAGGCCTGTGATGAATTCATTATATGATAACGGTTATAGTTCTTTTCTCCACCATGACTTTCCAAATCATGGAAAATACAAAAGCTTTTATCTTCCAACAGTAGTATACTAGGTCAATTTGACYATAGRATTGCTAAGAGCCTAAGAAGATTASGAGACGTTTTGAGATCAGGCTTTAAGACAAGGTTATCATCCACAGCAGGAATGTCCATGTAATTTCAGAATATAAAGTTGAAACAGAGCTTCATCAGGTAAAACCTCCATTTACRAATAACCTAGAATGGAAAAAAAAAMCTTTTTCTCCWATATATTTTATTTGGAAGGCTCAGGAGACACTGATCTGCCCCATGTGCTGTGTGGTCTCAGGGACGTAGTAAAAGCTGTTTTGAACTATATAATACAATGCAAAGGTAAAAAAATCAAGTTCCCCCTCAACTTTCTGCATTGTAATCCTTTAATATGTTGTCAATCACGAATTTCAAGAGGAGCTTGTCTGTAAAACTTACTTCATTTCAGAGMAAGATTTCTATCAGTATAAACAACCATACCACAGACTCCTGTAAATCACCCAACTATGTGTCCAAGACATAAGCACCACTAAAAATACATTCTAAGAAAAGACTTAATTAGACACCTCTTTCTTCACCCTCCAGGCCAAAGAACAATGTCTTGTTTTCTAACCTTCTCCCATACCACTTCCTAATTAGTAACTGCATGTATGCATAAGCAACTTAATTCTGGCTGCCATTCACAAAAAAAATCTGCTTAGGAAAAATATCTAAGGCCCTGATCCCAAAACCACACAGACACGCGTTTAAATATAAGCATGTGGGAAACTCCAGCGCAGCCTTGGAAGCGGCTCTTGTGTTTGGCTATAAACAAGCACATCAACCCATATGCTGGGACCACAGTCCTGAAAACATCGAAGCTTCAGGATGAACGAACCACATGTCTAAAATCAGCTCCTCAGAGGGAGCCTGCTGTGGGGCGGTTTCTGAGAGGAAATCCAATAACACAACTATGGGACTGACGATGAGAGCCCCGAAGACACTCAAGAGGGGTCTCACGCGGCAAGAGGCTGACTCGCAAACAGCATTTTGGAGCTCCACGAAGGAACTTGATACGACCGGTCACTGTGCTCCGCGAATTCCCGCAGTTACCGGCAGCCCGCTGCGAGAGGCGGAGCCTGGCTCCGGGCACGGATACGGACACGGACACATCGCCCCCTCTCTCTCTCTCACTCTCTCTCTCACACACACACACCGACGCACACACGCGGGGCGCAGCCAGCAGGCTGCAGCAGGCCGGCGGCCGCTGCGCAGGGAAGGGAGGGTGGCAGAGCCGGCGAGGCCCCGGCGCTGCCCAGGGCACATCAAAGTGTGATGAGAGGCAGGCGAGAAGGGGGAGCGCACACGATGCCCCGCACGGCGCAACCCCTGCGGCTGCACCGCCAGGCAGGGGCGCGGGGCTGGGGAGCGCTGGCGGCAGCGCGACAGCCGGAGGCGCCCGCCCGAGTGCCAGCACTGCGGGCCGCCCGCGCTTCGCACCGCCGCATCCCGACCGACCGTCGGGGAAAGAGCCATCGCCGCGCCGGCCACCGGCGCAAAGGCGGCCCCGAACACTTCGCTGCCGGCCGGGCGACACACGGCCTGCCGGCAGCCGCCGCCGCGACTCGACGGGCCGTGCTCAGAGCAGCGGGAGTTTGCCYTCCGTCCCGTCCCGTCCCGCCTGTGGCCCCCACCCGCGGACGGACCCCGGGCGCTGCGGAGGGCAACTCCGCGGCCCTGCGGGCCGTCTGCGCTGCTAGCCGGGGGTGGGACGCCCGGACCCGCTCCCCGTCCCGCGGGGCCCCTCTCCCGCTCACCTGGTGGCGGGGCTCTGGCGCCCAGGGCGCCGCGGGGTGCGCCGTGCCCGGCGGGGCTGCCCCGGCCCTGGCTCCGCGCTCCCGCCTCCGGCAAGCTCGGCCCGTGGAGGGGCGGCGGCGGGCAGAGGGCGGCGGGCGGCGGCAAGCGACCGGAACCGCCGCTCATGGCGAGTCCCGGAAAGCCGGAGCGGGAGCGGACGCGGGCGCGGGTCCGGGGGAGTGCCGGGAGAAGGGAGGCAGCCGAGGGGGAGGTGGAGGCGGCGACGGCGGCCCCAGCAGCGGGGGAGGAGGCAACGGAGGAGGCGGGGGGCGGCGGAGGGGAGGAGGAGAAGGCAGGCAGGAAGGGGGCGGCGGAAGAAGCCACCCATCTGCCGCGCCGGCCCGCCTCGCCGGCCTGACGGAGGTGCCGCTCGCCGCCGCTCTCCTCGCCGCGCGGAGCGACGCCGCGGTCCCGCCGGCGGGCAGGGSCGAGGAACCCGGCGTCGGGCTGGGCCCCGGGGGCTGCCGAGCGGGCGGCCACCGGCATCGCTGCCCGCTCCGGCCGGCCGGCGGCGGCCGCCGCCCCGGGAGCAACCCCACCGCGGGGACGGCGGAGCGGTCAGCGCCCGCGGGGACGCGTGGGTGGCATGGGGAGCTCCGCCGGGCGGGGGGGCCGGTGCCGAGCCGTGCCGACTGCTCCAGCGGAGAAGCTGCTTACTGCTGCCGCCGAGGAGGAGGAGGAAGTCTCCCCGCCTGCTTCCTCCCTYCCTCACTGCCTCCCTCCTTCCCTSCCTGCCTCCAGCCCCAGCGGCCCGCCGGCTGCCCGGCGCCTCCCCAAGGCCTCTCGGCGCCCGCAGCAGCGCTGCCGCAGGGCGTGACGACCCGCGGGGCGCGCACAGGCGCGGCCGYCCCGCACTGCGGCGGTGCCCCCTCGGACGGAGGCAGCGGGGTCCGTACCGGGACCCCCGGCGGGCCGCAGCCCGCCCCGAGCACCCCCGGTGTGCAGAGCCCGGCACTGTCGTCGCCCCGTCCCGCGTTCCGTCTTGGCGGCCGCGGCCCCTTGGCCATGGCTGTGCGGTTCCGCGCCCAGCGAGGCGGCACGGCCCTCCGGGGACTGGGGTGAGGGCGCGGGGGCGGGGGGCAAAGGTCGCGATCGATGGGCGAGCCGGCCCCCACAGGCACGTGTAGGGAGCGGGGACCGCCCCATCCAGGCGTCAGCGGGAGGCGGTGGGTACCGGTCCCTCACAGGGACACACCGCGCCCGCCGCTCCAGGCAAAGAAATCAAGGATGTCGGTAAAGGGATAGGTTAAGGAAAGGGATGTCCTTAACCTGTCCCTGTGAGGCGGTTTATTCCTTCGTTGTCAGATAATAACATTCTAGCAAGTCCGTTGCGAGGAGGAGACACCAGGGACACAACTAAGAGTTTCTCTGAAAGTGAGGGAATATGTCTGTGGGAACCTCCGTGCGCCTCTGCGATGCGGAGAAACAGCTGCCTGTGCGGAGCCAACCCAGCGGGTTTGGTTCTCAGGAAGGGTGAAATAATGGGAAAAATGACACATGCATTAACAAAGAAAATTCACAGCGAAATTTACTACCTAGGGGGTTGCAGTTGCTGCCCTCAGTGGAATAACAGTAATTTTCTGAGGTCTAAATACGCACACAGAGAATTCATTCATTTTGCACAGCACAGCGGTGCTGCCTTCTTCTRTGCAATGTTTTCAGTGGGTAAAGTTTCCGCAAATCCTGCCTTTGCTAGCATTGTCCCACTGCGCCAGTTTTTTCCCTCATTCCATGCAATTTGAGTTTTTCATCCAGTGTGGGAGCAGGGGACCATGACTACCCAGAGGATTAACGCCTCTGCAGTTTGTAGCAGACTATTGAGATGATTCTCGTGTCCCAACAATTGTATAAGGTTATTCAAAACCTTTCTTGATTCTGTTGTTTAAGCATCATGGAGTGTTAGCTCTCCAGCCTGATACAGGAATCAACTTCTATAGCTTCTGTCTCCTGATTCTGTGTAACTGGAGGGTCTGAAGTACTTTCCTAGCACATCTTTCACTTCACCTTTCCAAGGTGTCTACACCTCTTYCAGATTCCTGCTTTCTGGCAAGCACATGCAGCCTGCATGAAGCTCCTGGCAGTTCACAGCTGGTAAAAAGAGATGAACAGAGCCACTATTGCTTTTGTGATGATTCATTTTTCACTCACTTCCTGGGGAGAAGTTGCTTTAAAACTACTCCCATGCTGAAGGTAATACTTAAAAGTGCATTTTGGCACAGACTTCCTTTTTTGTGAGCTCTCTAAAAACAGCAGATTTGAATACYAATTTTACAGTACAGGAAAAGGTGTGAAAATAGTACTGGTCCTTCAACTAAGACAACCTTTCTAATCTTTTTTTCATGTAGATTGTCTTCTGTAGATAAGCAAAGAAAAGCTACTTCTGCAGGATGAAGCTACTTCAGCTATTAGTCTGACACTCATTCCAGACCACCAGCTGTCTGGAAGTTCAGGGAGGCTGTTTCTGTGCAATGGGGGAGAAGTCTTGCAGACATTATCTGACAGTTGTGGTGCACCGCATTTCATTTGCTTCTGGAGCTTCGCTGTTCCATTTTCCTGTTGCTTCAAAGTTTAAATAAAAGCTTTTCAAGATAACATCATCACAAAAGCTAGATTCAGATTTTTTTTTTTCCGTAGTGTCATTTTACTCAAGTAGGATAAGAGATACTGGCCTTTAGTCTAATACCCTCTTACTGTAAGTASTACATTTGGAAAACAGGCAAGCTTTTAGCAGTGTACTAAAAGCTTTCTTCAGGTCTTCAGGTAYTTAAAGTTTTATCTAAGGTTTAAAACAACTGTTAACTCGTTTTTCTAAGCAGAAATATATTGATGGATATCCAGAGTTATGCTCCTTGGTAATTTTTATCAAACAGATAGAGGGAAAAGTTATAAAACCACTTTTTTTTCACTTTGCTGTGGTTTTTGTTTTAAAGTTTACAAACTTGAAATATTTGTCTCTGCAATGATCAGACAGCCACTGCAGTCAGTGTTTTAGGCTTCTGGCTTCAGGTGAATTCAGATCTGTTTGAGTCAGAACAATCATTACAAGTAACTTGACACTGATGCATGCTCTTGCGGAACAGGAGTGCTCTTCTCCTGACCTCGTAACCAATTCTGGCTAAAAAGCCATACAATACTGGAGTCTAGGTATCCATTCATCTCCAATGGTCTGGAAAAATCAGGTTCATGTGTGATTTTCAGGGTTCTTRCTGTGACACAATGTTGAAAACTCTGGGATTAGGTGTATTGTTTATATTGTTTCACTAAAAATTGAAAAGTTAAAACATCCACTGCACCCAAGGCATCTCTTTAAAGCTGAAAGGAACTGAAGTGATGTTTAAGACTTTGCATAGGCCAGGCTTTGCGATGGGATGATTTCTACCAGGAATCCTTCTGTTTTGTTTCTGTTGGTGTTGCTGAAGTGCCTGATTATTAGAGAGAGATATAGAAAATAATTAACCACAAGTAAGTCTGTCAAGATTGAAAAAACCTGAAAATTTATGATAACTGAGCTGTGGAATGCCTCAAAGGTTTTGGGGAGCACTCACCTAAAGAGGTGAAGCARCCTGTACCTGTGACAGGTGAAGTGCCCGTGTGGCGATGTYCCCAGCGTGGGTAACAAACAGCAACAGCTGAACCCTCTGTGGTCACTGAAACACAGAGGGACAAACTGCATGGCTGGATCCCTGCATCCATGGCTCTGAACCTTCAGAAGGGACCGGCAAGGAAGGGGGGCGGGCAGCAGTTTGGAGAATGTTACCCTGTGTAAAGATTGAATAAACTACACAGAGCTGCTGTGGAAAACCAACAGGTGATTGAACAGGTTAAATGGGTAAAAAATTATGGGATAAAATTGTGATCCAGCCAAYGAGGGAAACCTAATGGCTGATGTTTACAAGAGGCCACCAGATCTAGGGGAGGATGTTCATGGAGTGCTCTTACTTCAGCTACAGGAAGCTTCACACTCAAGTTCTGATCCTGATGGGGGGGTTTCATCCATGCTGACATTTGTTGGAAAAGCAGCAGAGCAAACTGTTAGCAAGCTAGGAGACTCCTAGAGTGCGTTGAGGTCTTAATCCAGGTGATAGACAGCCAGCCTGAGGAGAAACTTTACTAGAATAATMAGAATAATGAGAAGGGCTTCTTCAGGTAGTTGGTCAGAAAAAGAGACCAAAGAAAATTTAAGCCCCCAGTGAATAAGGCAGGACAACTGGTCTGATACAGAAAAGGCTGAGGCACTCAACATTTCTTTGCCTCAGTTTTCAATGGTAAACTCTCTTCCCACATCTCTCAAACCTCTTGTACCTAATCTAAACTAATCTTTTTTCAGTTTAAAGTAACTCTACTAAGTTTTGATTTGTACTGAAAAATATGCAGTTCAAATGAGAAATACAAAATGGAAGGGACAGTGTGGGCAAAAGGATAGGTGGTTTCATCATGTGTTTATCATAAGTAGGAATTTTCTCCTTTCAGTTGCTGCTCTGGATTAAGCCTGATAGTTAAGGCTCTAKGTAGATTACAAGATTTTTGCCTTGTGATTGCACAGGCTTTCCACAAGAACTCCAGGTAAAGCAACTTCATTCATTCTAAATTTCTTATACTCCAGTCTTCAGATATATTAAAACACACATCAAATAGGGATGTTGTGAAGCTTTTCCATGTTAAAATGGAGAATATGACACTTTGTAGTGGATAATGCAGCTTTATCCCATACTGTAAAACACCATGCCATGCATCCCTCTGTTTCTGAGCAAGTAGTAGCAGAAATAATTAACTAATTTTTCCAAATGTGTATTACACATGGTGGCTAATATTTAAACCCCATATGAAGTGGCATGATTGTCATAGGTACTGAGTAATGGTAGCAGAGTGTAGCCTGTCTGAGTGGAACATCAAACTGAAGAAACAATGACCTGCTATTGCAGTGTTGAAATGCAGATTTAAAAGCTAACTTTTAGGCAGTTAGATTCCTGGAATGCATTCAGATTTTGGCTAGCATGTGTTGACGGGACAGTCATGGGTGGTCTCTTTGTCGAAGTGGGAAAAGCTGCACCACACCCTTTATCCTACAGTTAACCTCATGCAAATGCATCCCTGACTGTCAATCTATGCAAACAGCCACTCCTTTATCCCATAGCAATCTAGTTCAAATTTCACACTACAAGCTACCTTGTAATGCTATCCATCCTGTGCATTGATGAAAGAATGATGTAATTGAATCAATAAGATTTTGGRTTGATAGAATAACTGATATAATGAATATTATCATTAGTTGATAAAAGAACTCAGGGAGTGGAGAATTGTTATCAAGTCTCATTCTTCCTGTGTAGCTGCCAGTAAAAAAATCTCATGGTACATGGTGACTGACAGTATATTACAAAGCCTTGAACAGTGTGCCTGAACYACCCACTGCAGTTGTTCCTAGGAAAAGTGGTACAGCTAATATCCTTTAATGAGTGAGATGCATGTACTGAACCAATACCAACAGCATACTTTGAATACCTTAGTGTGGTATCCAAGAAATCTGGAGAGAATTCAATGCTTATGTATCATAAAACACTGAGTCACTTTGCTGGACTTTCATAGGAAAGAAGTTAGGGAAACAAGGGGTAATGTGAGAGTGAAAATAGTCTTGGATACAATCCAAGATTGAAATCTTCTTTCTCCTCCACTGGAACTGATAAATGAATAAGTGAAAGCTGTCATTCAACCTGCATACTACAGAAAGTAACCATCTAGAAAATAAACTATTTCCTGGAACTTTACTGGAGAGAATGTTGACAACATCTAAAAGGATAGGAAGCTTCATGTATCAGACAATGCTAACCCTTGCATTGAGAAATCTGGTGCTCTGTCATGTAAACCCACAGAAACTGGTAGCCTCTGCAGTAACTTGGAGAGCGAGGTCCAAATATCCAAAATCTCATGTCAATGCTGTCAGAATTCTGGACTTCAATTTGGCCTGTACCCTTAGCACCAGTATGGAACACTGTACACTCTCAAGTTGACAAATGGGAAACCTTAAAAACCAGATATGAAAAAACTATTACATAACAAAAACAAGTGACTGTTGCAATTATTCATGATGCCTGCTGGAATTTTTAGAATCACAACAGAAATTTTACAAACTGCTGGACATCACTGATGTGATATTTTTACAGGATTCACACCATCTGCAGCTGGCATATTACATCCTGTGTATAAATGTGTTCTGGTTTATTAGCTTTTGTACTCTTTTGCTTGTATATCTGCTTATTGCTTATCTCTCCATGTTGAGTATATATCACATTTAACACATCAATTGTTGAAGGATTACCTGCCAATGAAAATACCATCTCCTTCCTGCTGTTGCCTCATGGTATATAAGAAGCGTATGTATAATCAACAGACGACCTGCAACGACAGCACTGCTCTGAAAGCTAGGTTTATGTTTGGTTATTCACTGACAGGGCTCCAGAGCCTGGTTAAAAGAAATAGTCAGTATGCAGCCTTGAGCAGGGGCAAATTTTGAATTTTTATTTTTATTTTCGCCCGCAAAATGCCTTTAAATACCATTGTACATTCCCTAAAAAGCAGAAAGATACAGGAAAAAGAGGGAGGAATGAACAGCCATTCGATTTGGAGCAGAAGGGTTATCAATCACAGAGACTGGAGTTTAGTTACAGAGTGAGAAGAGGACAAGCTAGAGTAATACACTTTAGGCTAGAACATTGACAGAACACTAACACTGTTTTCTTTGGTTTAGGTAACAGAATTTCTTGTCTGCCTTGTTTAATCTTYCTCGGGCTTTGTGTGTACATTCCCGTCAAATGCACGCTGAAGTAATTTCTTCTATCCCATGCTGAAGTTTCCTGGAGAAATGTAACTAGAAATTTAAAAAACAGGCTTGAATGACAGAAACCATCATTAGTGACTGTGTGGGTCTGAGGCACAAAGAGAATTTACAAGATGTCTACATTCAGAATTGACAGGCTCTGACTCTCAATGCCTCTGGAGGCTGCATTTCACTCATAGGCATATTTAGCAAGTAGTAGAGAAATTACCCATTCATCCACCAAAACTAGAAAACACACCTACAGAGGCACTGATTACACTGTGACATTTATCTTCTTGCTTGACAGAGCTACATATTTCATTGATGTGTTTGGTTTTTTTCTTTCACACACTGCATCACTTTCATGAAAAGAAAGGATTCTGCCGACAGAGCAGGAGAACATTTGTATCTGTTAGTGGAGAACCTGTACTGAGTTTCCTTCTTTTCTCCAGTCCATAGACCCCAACAAGTGAATTAGCATTTCCATGTGAATGTCCTTGCATACAGAGAAACAAGTCTAGGGTTAGGTGGCAAAGACTGACATTGCTTGTTTTGCCTATTAATCTTTGAAGGCTTTGTTATTTACAAACCAAAAAMTACTGACTAGCAAATGATCAAAAACAGATCTTGTCACTAATATATACACATTTATATGCATMTGCTATGAAGTTTACTGAGGACAGAGACAGAGGCAGGGGCATTTGTACTTGTAAGCCTTTAAAAACCTTGCAAGTCTTGATGTGATAGAGGAGTTAMGACGACCTCACCACCTTCTGGAGCTAGTGTGAGATTCTCTAAGTTGATTAATTTTACTGGGTTGGTTTAAGTTCAGAATAAGGCTCCTGCTGGTGTTTGGTGAATGGATGTAATGGTGTGGTGGTTTGTGTCTTTGTGTGTGTATGTGTATGCACATGTGAATGTGCACATGTACAGTCTGTATCACCATTTTTCAGCCACAGTGAATGTATTAAAAGAGCAAACCTCCTCATGGATGCAGAAGGAAAAACCTCCAGACAGTTCCAGAGTCTCCTTGGAGAGACTCAGATTCAAGGAATACAGAGGAAGAAACTGAAAGAAGATTTTGTGGTGAAATATTGGCTGACATGAACAAAGAAAGTGATAGTTGATCCTTGTTGTGCTCAGGCAAGTAGGGCTTTATATTACCCAAGAACACACAGGTAATGACTGTTTTGTTGTACTCCTTGGGGTGAATTGAACATGTGTTTTTACTTGAGTATGAAGAGATCGAATGGAAAGTGCTTTGGACACAGTCCTGCTGTCACTGATGGTTCTCCAAGGAGCCTGCAAAGATGCAGCACGCTCTGAATGTGTATGTACAATTGCACCTGTGCCCACCATGTGATTGCTGGCACGGAGTGCCTCAGCCCAGTATTGGGTTAATTCCCCAGCACCAGCTCTGTCTACCAAGACATTCACCAAAAAGGGCCCCTGACCACTTGAATTACAAGATAACACTGGAACATTTCTCATCAGCAACGGAATCTTCACTCCTTCACATGGTGGTTCTTCTGGTTCTGGCATTCCTGCTTCCACTCAGTTTAACCAGTTCTGCCCTTAAGCCTTCTTGTGAGCTACACCAGGTARTTCCTCTGTCACAAATTGCCCCTGCTGAAGAGTTGCCATTTGAATTTCTCGTTCATAGCAAAAAACCCTTTGGTGTGATCAGTAGAAATCATCCATATGGCCCCAGACTGGATGTTTAAAACCAAGGTTATGGAAGTGTTTTATGTATGCAACCATGAGGTATGCACATAGTTTGTGGGGTAGTAGAACATATTGTCTGGTATGACTTTCAGATGTATGATACAGAAAGATCCCTCAGGTGCATTCATGTGGAGACAATTAATCGGTGAAGTGTGTGATAGTTTATGTGTGCTGTGTCTTAATCCAACTTCTTAATGATTATCTCTGCGGACAGCCTATTTTTTCTGTAAAATCATATCCAGAGCAAGGTACTGCTTATAGCTTGATTAACAGAGGTGGGACAAAGCTCTAAAAGAACATTCTCTCACTGGATAATATGCTTGAGATAGAATGAATATTGTAATCTGTCTTTGACTCAGATGCCTTTCCCTCCAGACCAGTACAACCCTGCCACATCTCAGAACAGTAGATTTTCTGGATGAGCTTKGCCAAGCCAAGGCCTCTTTGCCTGAGGCAGCTGGAATTGTTGCCAAATGTTATTGGTCTGCTCTTCCACTGAGCCCTTTCAAAGCCTCTCAGCTAGCCAAATGGAAGGGACACACTGGAGGACCCCAGCTTTGATTAGTACCTAGAACAAAATGTCATTTGTGACTTTATCAGCACAGCTTATGAGCAACGTAATGTTATAGTGATTTATTATAGTATTATTATRTAWTATTAWTATTATAGTAATTTCTGAGARRGTTTTGTGACAGAACACACAKTATATCCAGAGAGTGAGGAACAAATATTCCTAAGCATCAGCTTTCACTTGTGTATCAATAAGAATATAAATCTTCAAGGTCTCCAAAAGCCAATTTCCTGTTTCAGTGGTGAATAAGGTATCAAAAGAGAGTCCAGAATCCCTGCATCAGGCAGATTTTTCACAAAGATGGAAGAACTGGCCGTGGGGATTGACATGGGGAGGAGTGCTCGGTTGTTGTTCTACATTTGTCATGCCAAGAAAGGCATCGGACTCACTCAGTGTTTGCTACAGTGTCTGACTCACATCATGGTGTCCAGGAGAGAGAAAAGAAAACACAATTGTTGTGGTCTTGAACTAACCATGTCGGAAAAGTGTTGGTGCTTGAATCAATTAAAATTCMTTCATCAGAAAAGTGTTCATCCCGTAAACATCTGCCTGGCCAAGTCATCACAATGTGTTAGTGGAAATCACCTCACTTCAGGCTGCAAGCAGGTCAGCAGCTGCCTAAGGTGAGCAGGGCCATGGGGGTGTGTAGAGCAGTAGATGGGACAGAGAGACAGATCATCCCAGTGTGCAGCTGGAGGACGGGAAAGAAGGGATGAGGTCACCCACAGGTATGATTCTAGCCATTTTATTTATTTGTGACATACAGCCAAAAGATTCCTGAAGATAGGCCTGTCTTTGCAATCAGTCCTTACTGAGGTGGGAGCAGGGAACCTCAGTCATTTGTGCTGGGCACTTTGTAGAGAGCACCATGGGACCCACTGAGTGCACAAAACCTCGTGGTGTTTTCCATTGCACTAAGGCATGAGAGAAGAAAGGGCAGGGACTGAGTGATGGAACCACAGCCTTGCTGGGACAGGAACTGTGCTTCCTATGCTTCCCTGTTTGGACCTTGGGTGAAAATCTAATGTCAGTTTAAACGGGACCAGCAGCACCAGCATTTCATTCCTTGTGTCTGACATACAGCTGAAAGACCTTGACTGAGTCTAGGGAAGAAGAATGATGTCTGAAACTCCCTCTGCCATAGATATGTGCAGGGATTCTGGCTGGAAGGCTCGGATGATGTGCCCAGGATGGCATAAGAGCTCTGTAGCCCCAGCTATGATGTAGAGCCAAGTCCCCCTAATCCAATGTAGCATATGCTTGATAACATCTTCCATTCTACCAGCCTCACTATACCTCACTGCCTGTAGGGAAGGTGCAAATGTCAGGAGCTTGATACTRGAACAAGACCTGGCATTAATTCAGACAGTGCTGCAGGAAGAAGAATTTTAGGAAATCCTCTACATTGGATTGAATAAGACACACTCAGGAACTGCTGCTGTATTGGTCCTCTGCAGGTCAAGAAAATGTGAGACTTCACGTTGTGTTCCCGGCTGTTTCCAGTCACAATCTGCACCCTCACTCTCCATCCCAGTTCTTCCCTCCTACCATTCAAGAAGATTTATGACATGGAGTACTATGAAGCCCTGAGGTACTGTGGTACTTAACAAACATTCTTGCACAGACCAAAGCTCTCTCCTATTTGACCCCAGCAAGTTAACTACATTCTACTAGTGTATATTTTTAATCTCTGGTCTCAGTCCCTTTCTGGTGCTGTGCAAAGACCTTGTTCTCAGTGAGAGACTTCAGGACCTGTGCAGCTTTACTAAAACAATCTCTCTGAAGCAAYTTACAAATGTACAGGGACTTCCTCTGGGATGCAGGAAGTACTGAAGAATTGCTTGATTTACAGCAGAAAAACTGGAAAAGAGTCAAGGTTAGATGACACAAAAAATGAGCCACCACATTTTTAACAGGTCATGTTCAGATTTTGAACTAGCTTCCAAAATATCCAGTGGTTTCTTTTGAAGCCTCGAAAATCAAATCAAATTCTTCTTCTGAAAAAAACTGTGAGACAAGCACCAGTCAAACTCCAATATTAATTACTAGGAAGCCAAAGAGGGGGACAGAACTGAGTCTAAAGTGACCACCTCTAGTTTGTAAATCTGCGATCTGTTCAGCTACTGGAGGTCAATTTTTTGTCTTGACAAGCAGTAGCTGGGGGACAATCACAGACATTTGCTCCTCTGTATTTGCTTCTCTGATCAAACCTGCAGAGTTTTCCAGAATTATGCATATGACCACAAGAAGTCCTGGCCCTTTCCTTGAAAGAACTGTACAGCAATCCTAGGAATAATGGGATACATTCCTGCTGTGTGTATACACGGATTCAGAAATAAACATACGCAATTACACTTAATAAATACACAAATCTACCCAGAGGCATAAAAGGGTGAAACAAAGTCAGGATATGTAGAAACTCATAATCCCTGAAAACTCCTCTGTAAATAAGATATAAGACCTTTTTTGTAAAAAAAAAACAAAAAAAACCAAAAAAAAACAAAAAAAAAAAACCAGAAACCAAAAATTCTTTTGCCAATAAGTAGTCATGATCACTGCTAACTGGGACACAAATCCCACTCTGCTTATTGCTGCTTCTTAGCTCATCACTAAAAATGGCCCAAGCAGATGAGTGCTGCTCTCTGCAAAATGCAAATTCCAAATCTCCACTGCTGGSTACAGATTAATTCTAGGAGCTCTAATGTTTTTCATGTTTTCAGCACATCGGACATCAGCCATGTGAGGGACTACTATTACAGTCTTTATTTTGAAGGTGTGGGCTGACTAATGCAGTGAAGGCTGTTTACTCTCCCTCCTTCTCCTTTCCTCCATTAGTCTAAAAAATATTAAATTCTGATTTACTAATGAGAAACTGGAAGCCATTGGACAACTCTCCTCACATGACRATTTTATTAGTCTTCCARGCATCAGAAGCAGGAACTGCATTTTAGTTGAYTGAACATTAGAGGAGTAAAGAAGTCCAGCTAGCTGAAAAATATTTATGAAGGAGGTTTTAATTTATGTTTTGTACATTGGTGATGATTATAGATGAAAGATGCATGATGGAGCCCTGTTTTCCTGGAGCCAGTTAATGGGAAGTGGTGAATGGATACTTTGGTTTTCTTTGCTTGCATGTGCAGATTTTGCTTTACCTAATAAACAATTATTGTCACAACACATGGTTTTTCTTTAAGCCTTCTGGGTTTTTTTCCCCCAGGAGACTCTGAAATCTAGCATTTGTGTCAGCTCAGTGTGAGTGTTAAAGGAATAATTCCAAAAATAGCTGCATACACCTACCGGGATTACCTACTCAGGATTGACCAAGAGGGAGCTTTGTAGACCTTCCTACCTCTTTCAAAAGTAAGAGATTTAGCTGTAAATATTTAAATGTCTGCATGACTCAGTCATCAAAGTCCCGTTCCAGAGATGTTAAGGTCCAGATCTCCAATGGCAGTCATGTGCCAAGYTGAGATTTGAGCAGGAGTTTGTCAYGCTGGCTAGATGAATGCACAGCATGAAAATTATGATCTTCAGGAACCTCACAAGACTTTGTGAAAACAGCATTTTCAAAGTAAAAATAAGGTAACTTTCTACTACTTCTTTTCATGGTTATTTGTTAGTTTTCAGTATTTTATAAATCTATACAGAACATCCATTCAGCAAAATGCTGGTAAAGGTTTGCCATCTCCAGAAATCATGCTTTAAGGAGCTCTGACAAATTGAATTAATAATGTTGATTAATAAATTTAATGTCTCTAAACAGATTGAAAATTCAAGGCACAATTAAACAACTAAGGATAAAATCCTGCAAAAATGAAAAGTGCTAAAATTTGGGAACTGGTGTTTGCCAGCCTCAGCATTATCATGGAATCATGGTCGCATGGATTGGAAGGGACCTTAAAGATCATCTWGTTGCCATCATGGGCAGCAATGCTACCCACTAGATTAGGATGCTCAGGGCCCTGTCCATCCTGGCCTTGGGATGGGGTATCCACGACTTTTCTGGGCAATCTGTTCCAGTACCCCACAACCCTCTGAATAAAGAATTTTTTCCTACCATCTAATCCAAATATCCTTTTTTTTTGTTTAAGTCTTAAGCCTTTTCCCCTCGTCCTATCACCATCGACCCATGTAAACTGCCATTAGAAATGTGATCTGCCCACTCCTGACCTTTTCTTGGGCCCTGTACAGAGGTACATTGCAGCCCAGGAAAAGAACTCATGAGATGAGGTTTTTTTCTCATAGACCATTAACTTTCTTGATCTTACATGATGGACCTGCTCTGGGCATGAATAGTGATTTCCCCAGCCCCAACCCTTTAAAAAAAATACTTATGACAGCATGTTTGTCAGTTTTTTCCACTGCTGCACAAAACCTCAGTTCTCTTAAAAGTATTAACTACACAGTGTGTAACATYTGCATTGTCTAAATCAGCAGAGATACTTTTACAGTTCACTGAAACAGGGAATATCTTGGAGGCAAAGAAACATGGTGACATTCTCATGTGGCTGCTCAGCTGGCCCTGGAAGCTGTGCAAAATGTTTTGCATTCCTTCTCCATCACCTACACACTCCTTACTAAGGATGAGTGTTGGTTCCCCTGGCACAATTTCCCTTGGTACTAGGTACAGCCTTTCCCCCATTTCTTTCTGTTTCTGCCTTCTGACATTTTTTTAATACCTGGTGGTGGTTACAGAACAACATTGTGTGGGTCTTCAACACATGAAAAGCTCTCGTGGGTGCCTTTGGTGGAACTGTACCTTTCCTTACATGGGAGTCCAGAATTCAGTTAATGAAAGGGTACTAAATGGGAGGCTGAATCAGAAATATTAATGTGCACAAGCACACATATCTAGAAGTAAGTAAAACTTACATATATTSCTCTACAATGGTCAGACTTTACATAAACCCATTAAACCTTCAAGGTTACATTTTCTTTATCAATAGAGTAGAAATGCCTCAGACTGTGGATTACAGCTTACAGGAGGCTTTTGAARCTACCCTGTTATTTGGATGCTGTAGTAATAGAAATTAAGATCTTCAGTGCATGGCAGTTCACAACCCCTTGTGGTTTRTGATAAACATGACCAATCAGCAAATCAAAGCCTGGAATAAACCACAAACTTGTCTACAAACTGTGCTTGGCAAGCTGAAAGCTTGCTCCAAGCAACAAATAGCTGTGAATTGCCAGTGTTAGACAAGAGATCAGTTCTCAGAAGATATGTTTCCAAAACTGGTTTTCATGCTGGATGTAGCGCCACAGAGTGCAACAGTAAGTGGCAAAGAGAGGAAAGGAGCTTTCTGGTTGGAGCAGTATTCTACCTGAGCCTAACACTGACTGCAAGATGGATTCCTCACTTCATTAATAGATATATTTATTCTACTAACAGCATTTCAGGGAAAATTGGGATATTTGGCTCAAATTTTAAGCAGTTGGTTGATTTCATTAGCATATTAGAGTATTTCTCTATCAATAGCTACATGGCAGTGTTTTCAGAAATGTCTCAGCATAACAGAAAACTGCAACAAATGCATGCACAGACCAGGCATGCAGCAACACTTTGAAAATGCAGGTTCAGCACAGTATGATTCTCTACATCCTGAGATTCTGAAAGCATCAGAAGTGAAAATCAGTAGCTATTGATACGAACTAATTGCCATTGCTCTTGTATTGCCACTGCCATTATGCTGCTTAACACTAGATGAGCACACAGCAGTCAGCCAGACACGACTGAATGTCTGGCCCCTTTTAAAAAAGATACAGAATCTACAGTATCCACACTGACATTATAGTAAGTCAGATGGGCAAGCCATCTGTCAGCTGTGCTAGCTTGACTAGCAGTTTTAACTCCCATGGCTGGTGTTTGCCTTGACAGAATAATGATTAGATATTTTYGCTCCCAAACTGGAGGCTAAGCACCTTGCTAGACCATGTTCCTCTCTTGCTGTGTGGAAGAGGAGATGCAAAACACCTTTTTCTGGAAGCAACTGCACTGTGCTCCATAAATGAGAGGCAACTAATGCATGGAAACCACGTGTGTAAAGCCAGGCAGAAACACAGCATGTGCCACAAACACCTCTGGGCAGACCCAGTGTCACAGGCAGGAYTGGCGTCTGTTCCCATCCCGGGAGCAGATGCTGTCACACACGGGGAGTGGAGACTTTGCAGGAAATTTTGCAGACTGCCCTGAGCACTGAGCTGATAACATGGTGCAGAGGCTTTCAGCTTCTCTATCAGTTTTTGGATGCCATGGGATCTGAATGTCCTTTTTCTCAAAAATGCACCTGCTTTTTGAAATAGGACTGTCCTA
Organism: Malurus melanocephalus; assembly: GCF_030028575.1. NCBI lineage: Eukaryota > Metazoa > Chordata > Aves > Passeriformes > Maluridae > Malurus > Malurus melanocephalus. The sequence goes on along the minus strand of NW_026623416.1, from coordinate 1,325,486 downwards.
TGGTTTAAAGCCAAGTTTAAGAGAAAACAGCCTGGAATGAGTGTTTCCTCTAAAGGAAAGGGTTTTAGCAATCCCTTCCCACTGATATGAAATTAATAGTGGTTGGTGAAAGCGAAAAAAAAAAAAACCCAAACAACTGTTTATTTGACAAACAAAGTGCCTGCATGGCAAAGAAAAATAAAAAAATAACAGAAAGAAAATGAACCTTCAGAACTTTACCATACACACACAAAAAAAAAAAAAAAAGAACAAAAAAAAAAAAAAA
>NW_026623416.1:1240116-1325127 GCF_030028575.1 Malurus melanocephalus | reverse complement strand
AAGGGACAAAAATTCTACCAACCAAGTGCTATGGAAGAAGGAAATTGCAGAAGACTTCGTCGTGAGAGAGGAAGACAGAGTTCTTCCTTTCTTCAGTGCAGCAGTTTGGGGAAGAAAGGAAAGCCAATGGGAACATGGTGGACCTCTGATGTCTGTCTCCTCCTCGCAGCAGACAAAGTGGGTAGATTTAGAATATTTTCTTTCACTGGTTCAGCTTTGCCTGAGGTCTGTGGACTGGCCAAGTCACTTCCACGCCTCCCTGAAGGTCACCAACTGTCTCCCCAGGGATTGTCTGAACTCAGACTAAAACCGAGTTGAACCGTTCCAGAAGATAACTTCCAGAAGTTCTGGAAGGATTGCTACTGCGGTCCAGGGAAAGGAACATCTTGCTTAAGCCAACAAAAACTAAACTAGACAAAGAAACAGTAACTTGTCCATACCCAAAAGGTGCACATAGGAGTGAGGTTTTGAACAAAGCCCAGCCAGAGCTCCCCCAGCTCCYRCCCCTCTCCTGKACTCACCTTAAAGCTTCAGGACCTRTTTCTGGGCATAAAGTAGACCATCAGGAATAGAGTATCATCATAAAATCGTTCCAAGACAAGAAYCTGCTTTTTCTTCATCAGATCCTGGAATCTCAGCATTTCATAGAATCATAGAATGGTTTGGGTTGGAAATACCTTAAAAATCACCTAGTTCCAACCCTCTAGCCTGGGTTGCTCAAAGCCTCATCCAATTTTACCTTGAACACTTGCAGAGATGGGGCATCCACAACACTTCAGGGCAACCYGTTCCAGTGCCTCATCACCCTCATGGTAAAGAATATCTTTTTAATATCTAATCTTAACMTATTCTCTAAATTTGAAGCCATTCTCCTTTGTCCTCTCACTGCATGATCTTGTAAAAAGCCCTTCTCCAGGTTTCCTGTAGGCTGCTTTTAGGTACTGGAAGGTTCTGWAAGGTCTCCCTGGAGACTTCTCCAGRGCTCAGAAATGAAACCCTCTCAGTCTGTCTTCATAGAGGAGGTGCCCCAGCCCTCTGGTCATCTTTGTGCCTCTACTGGAGTAATTTCAACAAGCCAAATTCTTTCTTTTCTTGGAAGTTTTGTGTTGCGTGAGTCTAATGGTTGAGTGGCATTTTGCTGCTAGCCAAACTGAGGAGTGTTCTKCTGCCCAATAGCTCAGAACCATGAATTTGAATCCGCAGTCAGATCTTGCAGGAAGTAAGCTGGGAATGGGGATGTCTTTCACTCAGGGAATCATGATTGCTTCCACCTTCTCTCTGTAGGCCACAAGACAGAGAGGGCTTTTCTYCTAGCAAGAAAAGTTAAGGAGCTCAGGTACATTTTAGACTTTGGAAATAAAAGGCTGTTGGAGAACACACAATTTCAGACCAGGATTCATTTATTAGAGAGCTGAGTTGTTAGAAACAGTCTTTTGCAAACATTTTCACTTATTACTTGTATAAAGCCTGTGCTTCCTAACAGAGAAGAAATGGTACTTTTTGCAAATTGTTTCATTATCTGCTTCCTAAAAACAGGCATGTCACCATATATTTAAATGCCTGTCTTCCAGAGGAAGAAAGCCTCTGAAAAAGAAGAGATAATCCTATTTAGAACTGTAGTGCTGGTTTGAACATCTTGTGCATTACGGTTTTCAAAAKAATATGGTTTATATGTTCAAGAGATGCAACATTTTGGACTGAGTTTTAAGACAAATGGAGAATTTTAAATGTTGGCATTCTTGTGGGAGTTTTTGGCATGCAAGCTGCCTCAGAGAGTAACGATAATCAATAGTCATCTTGGTATATGTTTTTTAATTTGGTCCTTTCTGGGTTATTTTCACTATTATTTGCCTTCCACCCCCAGTGTAGAGTCCTTTCTTATAGATGCTTCTGGTTGGTCTTACTCCAGAATATATCTTTCAGCTGGCCATAATTTCCATTGGGGCACAATTTCAGTATGTCAACCCCAAAAACTGATCCAACATTTTCACCCTGTTGTGCCGGTCTGTTTTCCCCTACAGATTGTTTTTACATCTGGGCTCTTTCTCCCTGAGTACAGGTCAGTCAGAGAGCTCCTGCCATAGCATAGTAGCCAAAGAAGAAACTGAAATGTGGAGTGAAACATGCAGCACGCATAAGAAGCTTCACCCATGGAGTATTCAAGAAACTTTTCCACTAGATCTATGTCTCCAAGGAGCAACACAGAAATGTTCCCCAAAATTCAGACTTTGGCTAAAACAGCCCCTTCTCATTTTTGCAKGGATTTACATGATCATGTAATTGCAGCAAAACACAGTGTCGTTAGTTAACTTGCCTACACCAGGAGTTGGTGTATTCTCTGCTCTGAATAAACCTGATTGGTCTGCTCACCGCTTGCAGAGGAAGCRGCTTTATTGCCTGAGTGAGGGCTATCAGTACTTTTGTCCAAAACGCAAAAGGAGAATAAGGTACCTTGGCAGTTACGCATGAATCTTGCTTTGTGAGTTACACTTGCATAGAAATGAGCGTGGTATTAGAGACTGTAAATTACAGGTAGCAAACGAGACTGAATGAGGCTGATTAGAAACATCTGTTCGCGTACAGATACTTGGCATACATTGTCGCTTTCTGGCAACGAGCAACAAAAGAAATAATAAGTTGAGGGAGGTTTGGTAGCTGTTTGCTTGCTTGTGGTACTGGATCTCCACTTGCATTCAGATGCTCATGTTCTAACTTTGAATAAGTATTTAGATTCTCTCTCTAGTTATAAGAAAAAAAAAAAAGCTGGATAGAAAGTGGCACAATATCCATGATTTTTTCATACTGATACTTAGGACAGACCTGCAAGCTATACAGTCCTTTAGAAAAAAACAGGAAATGTTATGAGTCACATAGGAATGAGATACATGTTGTTCAAACCACCCATACTCTGGCACATTGCAGTTCCTTTTTAAATGTGAATATCACTGAAAAGGATAAGCCAAGTCACTTTTGCAATATTGCTCTGTTTTAATGCAAAGTGTAAAACAACACCTTGGATCGCACGCGGTACTCCAGCTTTCCTCAGATGATTGTCACTTTACATAGAACCTCTCAAACATTTCTACTAGAGAAATAAAATGTTCTCTTAAGGGTATAAAAGTTTTATTTCTCCTTCTAAAGCACTGGCTATTAAATGCTACATATATTCCAGGTGGGTTTTTTTCCCTTCTACCTATATAAATAATGAATTATTTTCTTAGCAATTTTGCAAAAMCTTTTTGTTACAGTCAACATGATCAATCAAATAGTGCTGCTGTAGATAACTTGAAACAATAGGGAGTCAAAGCTTTTGTATTTCATCTTCTARATGAAAATACCAGTTTCAAGTATCAAACTCCTCATTTTTACATTTGGAAAGCCCTCAGTAAGGKAACACCCTAGTCTCAGATGAAGATATTGAGTGGTGAAAGCTTCCTATTTCAATTTTTCCCCTATTGGCACTTCACCTTTTTTTCCCCCCCTTAATTCTAATCTGTTGGTTCTATCTTGAATTATTCTAACAGAATAATCAGTTCTACAGTTGAGAAATTATATTGTTAAGGTCTGTAATGACAGTATGATTACTGATCTACTCAAGAGGATATTTACCAATTACTGCCATGGAAACCAGCATAGATCTGCAAGGACCACCTAATGACTGTAACTATTACTTGATTCTGGAAATAATTTAATCTCTTTCCCATCATTTCAGATGGTTAGAGAAACTGGTATTGCTTCATGTCTGCCAAAAAGTTATAGTCGAAAAAATGTGAGCAATTCCTCGGAGTAGCCTTTGCCCTGCACATTCTAATTGCATTATTTCTGATACGAGTAGAAATGTCTGGCAGTGGTCAACCTGATCTGGCAAACTGGAGATGTCGCTCCTAAGTGTGAGACTAATTTAGACTCTCCTTGCAAAAAAGTCTGCCTTCATCTGCTCTGCCAGCCTGGTTCTCACTGTGGTTCTTGCAAACCCTTTCTGGAGTGTGGGGAAGGAGGTTTCCAATGTGAGTCTCCTTAGCCAGTGAGTTTCCTATCCCACATTACAGGTCTCTTAGGGGAAAAAGGGTTAAGGAGAGCTAGTCTGTGAGCAGAAAATTAACATTTCCCCTTCTGTCTTTTAGGATGAGAAAATGGCTCTRAGTACTCAATCAGGGCTGGCAGAAAAGGCACAATGCCTGAGGAAGTGAAATGTGTTGAGGCCTCAAGCAGTCTGACTGAGGGAAAGAAACCTGGAGCTTCTGCAAGCAGTTTGTAAACTGCTGTTTCTCCGAGACCAGACCTTTGGCTAGTATAGGTGGCACAGCCTAAGGACTCAGGATCTGGTGCCTCCCTGAGGTAATTGCTGAGTGGGGCCACGTGGTACTCCAAGAACACAGTTTTCCACTCAGATTCATACTGCCATCACATCCCTGCAGTCCTTACACTTCACCTGTGAGAAAAAGTTTTTAAAGGCAAAGTTTTTTTCTAAAAAGCTCTCTTTTGTGTGATGAGAAACATGCATCATGAAAGAGAGTGTGAGATGAGCTATTCCCTGTTGTGCTCACCCTGCTGCAGAGAAGAGAGGTAGACTTTGGTGACACATCAGCATCATTTGCTTTTTTAATACCGAAAATAGTGAGTTGTGCCATACTCACAGGGACATAACAAACACTTCTCCACTCATGATATTGAAAGAAATGTAGTCCTTTTACYCAGGGAGGTTTTGAAGCTCACATCAGAGAAATCTTGTCATGTGTSTTCTGTTTTCCCTTACAAATTGGTGATGTTAACTCTAGCTACTGTGACAGAAGATTTAAACAATAGCAGTGAAGACACAAGCATAAGGGCATCTCTGTGACAGAAAATACATTCACTTGACCTTTAGGATATCAGCTGCCATCATTGTCTCRTGGCTCTAGCTGGAGAGACTACTGGCAGTTAAAGTGGTCAGAGATCTGCATTTCAGATCAACAATAAGACCTAGGACAAACCATGTGTGAAAAACWCTTTTATGTATCATTTCCAGTCAAYAATTCCTGGAAAACAAACATGTTATGCATGTCAAGCATTCAAATTATGAAAAGGAAATTGTGTCTCACCTCTGATGAACATAGGAATTGCCATATAGTGGAGTGCCATGCAAATAATTTRTAGTTAAGAGATGCCTTTGCTGATAAGCTTTGTGGCAAAGAACCCAGACTGGCAGTGGCTCCTGGCTTAGGAGGCCTCATTCCTTCTGGGACCTCATCAAACTGTCCTCTGACAAATTCAGCTATGCTTCTCTCAAAAGCCAGACTGACAGCCTGTCTCTATCAGTGCTGATTTGGGTGGAAATGTCTGGTAGTGGTCATCCTGCTCGAGCAAACTGGAGATGTTTGCCTCCCAGCTCCAATGGCCTTCCCAAACTTCTYGTCTAAACTTACTGATAGCAAGTCTGTACTCATTTGTTCCTGTGCCAACATCATGTTTTAGCTCAAAAAGTTCCTCACCCAACACAACATTTTTACAGAAAGTAATCAACTGCTTTCAAGCCTTCTCTTGAAAGAAGGGAAGAAACAAATACACACTTTTTGTCTGCTTTCAGAAGATCTGAGTCTGGCCAGAACTCTGACTGTAGCACTGGGCAGTACAGGAAGTATTAGGAATTGTCTGAAATCAGGTTTGCTTCAAATCTTAAGATCAGSTTTCTGAACCACATGCTGTCTTTCAATTTTCTAATTGCTTTTTCCTCCATTGAATTTTTCCATCTAATCTCATATTTTAGCATCCGGGATAGTGTGAGTGGCATGAAGAAACAGTTCTATCTATCTCAGTTGTGAACTTGTAATAAGCTGATTTCTTTCAGCGATGTCATGAATGAGTGATTTAGGTAATTTGGAGAATCACCATTTAAGGTACCGGCAAAAGTACGAATATAAATTTGTGAAAGTGTGACTTCATGAAGTTTGGTGGCAAGGTTCACTCTATTACCTTYTATATAGATAAAGCATACATAAGACATGAAGCATACGTAAAACAAATGGATTAGAATCGGTTTAGAATGATTTACACATAGACTGAGGATGCAAAAGTATAAATACACAAAAGACAATGGGAGACCCTCCTGCTGATCCCTGAAGTTCAGTGAGGTCCCCCCTTGTTTTCCAAACTCCTGATGGAGCCTCGGTGTAGCTGAGCACCATCTTAGCCCCAGCATTCTKGTCAATGGTTTTTGTCTAAAAGATTTGGCAGTGCATATTCATTGACAAATTTAACATTTAGAAAGAGGTACAACAGGTTTTACTACAATTGCAGCAGTGACTTGACAATAGTTTCAAGGTGGCAAGACTCATACTGTACCGGAGAGAGGGTGGGTATTTAGATCAATTTAGACACACAGAGAGGTGTATATGGAAATACAATAAAAGGTACCTGTCAAGGCTCACACCTTGGATGAGCTTTCAGTGACTTCCTGAGTTCTCAAACCTGTGAATTGGTGAACCCCAAGAGACCCCAAGGGAGGTGCTGCTGCAGCCACTGCAGCCCTGGAAAGCTCGAAGGGCCTCACTCAGGACTGTTGTTCATAGGGCTGCAAGTTCCTTGGCTCCAGTCGTGAGTCAGTCTCCATGCTGGCCTCAGTCCAGTTCAGTAATTATCCTCAAAATTTCAGTAACAATAATATTATTCCACTTGGGCTGTGATTCAGGCAAGTAATGTTCCAAGGCTTTCAGGGTTATGTCTTGGTTATCTCCTRTCCCCTTCCTTGGTTAAGCCACAGAATTTCCTGCTATGGACCAGGATAAGATATTTCTGATGAGTTCAAGGGGAGATTMATTTGTTGCTCACCCTGGAGCAACAATCAAGGACAAAGGCTTACAAGGATTCCTGARATCTCAGAGCAACCTAGGAAACAGCAGGAATGCACCATCACATGTGCTAGAAATCTCAGATAAAATGGTGAATTTAAATGAGCTACAGATTAGCTGGTCTGAAAGTAGACTGAAAAACCAAATTACACTGCTTCATACCTGGATATCAATTTGGTATATTGGCGTATTCATATGAATAATCTCTGGTTTTATCCTTCTTGTTACAGGAACATGGAATAAATAGAATTAAAATAAGGAAAAACAAATAAAATAATTTATCACTGAAGTATAAATTCCCTAGTATTAMAAATCTTCCACTCCTCACTTAGTCTTGTGGAAAACAGCATCTTCTCTCCTACTGAACTGATTGCAATAAATATAAACGTTAACCTAAAGATACACTGATATCCAGATTTTTAAAATCCCAGCCATTATCATATCTCCTTTTTTTTTTTTTTTTTTNTTTTTTTTTTTTTTTTTTTTTTTTCTCCTGGGAATGGGGGAGGAAGGAAGAATCTTCATTGTTTTGAGTGGGAGGTGCTAGGTTGTGAGTTAAACACTGTGGTGTGACCTGGGTTCTGCAAAACTGAAAACTCTCATTTATGAGTAAGGATGCCTGGGACATGATTTCCTGGCCCTGCAAGTATATCCACTAAATTGTCCCACAGTTTTTGTGATTCAGGAAAGATTATAGGGCACGACTCTGCTGGAAAATTTGCCCACTGAGCTGATCATYCCAACTGCAATATCAAAGGGGCCAAGAGGTGATAAGAAAATTTCACCACAARCCAGGCATACTGGGCAGGAAATCTGCTCTTTTGATACTGCCCYGGAGTTTTACATGTACTTTTATGTAACACAGCTCCTACTTGGACTTGTGATTGCATTATCTAAGGTCAGGTCCATGTCCTGACCTGCTTATGTAGCCGAGGTCGATAGGAAGCACCAGCACCACCTCTACAAGCAGAGCCTCAGCCTGTCCAGCTGGCTCTTGTGCTTCTCCATRGCATGAAGACAGCAAATAGCTCATGCAAATGTTGATTGGCTCCAGGGTTTTTGTTAGGGTTGTGCCAGGTTTTTGGCTTTCCTAGGAAAGTTGGAACATAAAATACCATTAAATGAGTGGAAACTTGAGAATAGGAATGCAGGAGCTGAACTAAGAATTTTCACATGGGTTTTGTGCTGGGGAAACTCACTCTCTTTGACTTGTTTCCTGGGGTTTTTTTTTATACTTTTTCAGGAAGGACAACAAGAACAACTTGGGCTTTGTCAGATATTCACAAGGTTTTGTTGCTATACTGACTTTCACTTTCTGTGTTTTCTTGTTCCATAGATAAGTTTTYCACTATGTTATCCAGTCCTACCATACTAGACCATTAAAGCAAGTATTATAATTATTTTTCTAAGTTTCATAAAGCACAACAACATTCTGGAATCTGGCCAGGCATCCCAGAAACAAGTGAAAACAGCAAGTAGAAATTTAGGTTAAAAACTGAAGTGGTAAATGTCAGTGATGTCTAATTAATTATGTTCTTATTCCTGATTTTATTCTACAGCTGTGCTTAGGTGAACTCAAGACATATTCAGGAATATAAAAAGGGCCACTGTAGTGATCCTGAACAGAAGATTATTGCTCAGAGCTAMTGATCCCCAAAACAGCAATCCTGAGTACATCCTGGACAGCACTGTAATGCACTATGCAGAATGGAAGCCTTGGCCTTCAGTCCTGAAGGGTTTGACATTTGCTGGGAAGTGTGAGACCTGGCATGTTGCAAATGGTATGGGGTAAGAAGTGGATTCTTGCCTGTTTTTTACTGGGATAGAGTTACTTTTTATCTTAATTTAATCTTAATAATTAATTTAATCTTAATAAGTTCAATAAGTTAATTTAATCTTAACAGAGATAGCACAGKAACAGGGCTGTGTTTTGGATTCAGCAGGAGAATAATGTTGGTAACACAGTGATATTTGAGCTGTTGTTAAGCAGTTCTTGCTCTAAATAAAAGACTTTTCATTTTCCCATGCTCTGCCACRTGAGCAGGTGCACAAGAAACCGGGAGAGAGCACAGCCAGGACAGCTGATGTGAGCCAGACAAAGGGATTTTCCATTTCATGGAGTGTCATGCTCGGTGTATAAACTGGGGGGAGCTGGCCAGGTGTCACCAGTCACTGCTCAGGGATGGGCTGGGCACTGACAAGCAGGTGGTGTGCAATTGTACTGTGCATCACTTGTTTTTATTCAGCTGTATTCCGTTTTTTTCTCTCCTTTTCATTACTATTGTCATTGTCATTATGATGACAATAATGATGATATTTACTTTGTTTCAATTATTAAACYGTTGTTACCTCAATCCACAAGTTTTGCCTCTTTCTTCCAATCCCTTTTCCCATCCCACCATGGGGAGGGGTGTGAGTGGACAGCTGCATGGTACTTATTTTGGGGTGAAACCATAATACCTGGTTTGCACCTGCTGAGCTGGAATTATCTCAGAAAGCTCAAGTGCATGCTGCAGGTGTGCTGTTGGGCCATCAGTGATCCTAGCACAGGCAGACAGAGCCTGAAGGTTGCAGAAAAAAACTTGGAAAATAAGGTCCTTTGATGGTAACAAAGGCAAAATGAAACACAACCTTCAGAGTTTTCTGAAATATTATATGCATTTTCATTCCTTCAGAATTAATAAAAAAATTTGCAGTTTTAACTCTGACTTTTCAAAATATTCAGAGGAAAAAGCCCCAGGAAATAAGAATACCTGGGGGAAAAAAAATGAAAAAAAAAAAAAAAAAAAAAAAAAAAAAGAAAAAAGAAAAAAAAAAAAGAAAAGAAAAAAAAGGAAAAAAAAGAAGAAAAAAAACCAGAAAAAAAGAGAAAAAAAGAAAGAAAGAAAAGAAAAAAAAAGAGGCAAATAGTCCAGGAATGTAACAATTAGTCCTAGTAATCCATACAAATTCATATAAAATCATCCACTCAGTCGTTAATGGATTAAAGCATTTTCTCTCTAGAACATGCCATACAACTTCAAATATTAAGTCAAAACTGTCCATAGAACTTTGAATGCTAAATGAGGGTCCCTTTCAGCCGGTGTAGAGGACAGATTCCTTGCCACCACTATCTGGGTGACAGGAAATATGGCATGAAAAGTTGCATGAAATTCCTCAACGATTTTTTCAGCAATAAAAAAATAAATCAATCAGATAACTTACTCTTCTTTGAATCTCATCTCCATGTCCCAGTTCTGCAAAACGCATAATCATGGTTTAAATCCAACCCACATACTAAGACTCAGCTTTAATCTGTGCAAAAGCCACTCTGGGAAAGACAGTTCAAAAAGCTGAGCTGAAGCTATTCTGAGTAGAAGCAGGAGGTGATTTTATTCTCACTCCTTGCTCTTCCTGCCTCTCACTGCCCTGACAATGTTGTGTGTGGTTCACGGCCCACGAGGTTCAGAGGATCGCTCTTTTTGRAAACATTCTGTGACTGAGACGTTCAGGTGCTATGGCTAGAGGACATGTGAAAATGCTGTTCATGCAAATAATTAGCCTTGTGCTTCCTGAGGCCTTCTCTCATAGTTGGCCTCTGGGGGAGCAGAGGGGCATGAATATGAAATAGCTGATAGAAGTATTGAGTCAACTATAATAACGTGACTAATTTTACCTGGGAGATAATTTCCCTCCCAGCTTTCATGCATTTCAGAGAACACTACTATGTGGCCTCCAGTGGTTTTGGGAATATTTTATTCTCCATTTCCTAACATTATTCTGGATCTCATCCAGATGAAAAAAAAGTGAAGAYATGGGCACATGCATTTACACCTGTACTGCAATTAGACTGGCTGCATGATATGACAGGAAAAATAATGAAAATGAAATCATCTAAATAAGATCATTTACGCTGAAATCCAGCATCAATGTGACTTGCTTTCCTTTGGAGAGACATAGCAGACCAGATGCAGCTATCGTCAAGAAATGAAAAATACCTGTGAGCTTTCTCTGGCCTATCCAAGATGTTGCCTTGCATTTTATGTCACTAAAACAAGAATAACAATAACAAAAAACAAGCATGCCTTGGCTTGTCACTTGTTATTGTAACTTGGAATGACTGCTGTATGTCTCATTCCCTGTTAGAAAAGGACAGATAACTCATTGAAAAAGATTTCCAGCAATAGCACTGATCTGGGAGAAAGAGCAGGATAAATTGAAAACCTGAGATTCTGGATTATGGCTGAGCACAGTCATAGATGTAGTAAATACCTGGATCTGTTTGCTGTCATCCAGCTGTGTAATTTCTATGCTTTCTCAAAGTGTTACAATTCTAATTGCAAGGTATCTGAATGCTGTAGAAGTGTAGATTTTGTCATTCTTCACAGAGCTTTTAGAGGTGGCAGTTGTGCATTACTTTTAAGCGTAAGTRTCTAAAAATTCATTGCATCTGGCAGTACATAATTCCTCATTCTTTGCTCTTCTTGACTTTGAACCCCAAAGAGACACAAATTTCTGGTTAAATTTAGTGCTGAGATGTTTCCCCATTTGTTTTCATTAAAAGTTCCCTGATCCTTTTCTGACCCACTCCTACTGACAATGTGAGCTCAGTGGAAACACTGGTGAACCCAGACTGATCACAAATGAGCTGGAGCTGACCTCTGCACTTCATGGAGATGAATTTTATGGTGCCTTTATTCCATTATGGCCCAAATCTTTGAGGGAGAAAACAAAAAAAGAATAGGGTCTAGTACACAGGTAACTGAAGGCAATAAAACTTCTAAACATATTTCTAAAGTCCTTTGATTAAATTTTCATTAATGCCCCTTGCAACKGGATTCTCAGTGAAATCTGAAGTTCAAGCCATAGAAACACAAAATCAGTATACTAACAAGAAAAGAAGAGATAATTCTTATGTGCAATTGAAGAAAAGTGTCTGGAATAGATAAAGGTGATGTCTGGCCTTATAACAGATCCAATTTTCACTGCCTTTCTTCACCTGCTGGTGTAATCTGAAAACACTTCTATGAGACCGTCAGATGGAAGATTTACACCTAGCTCGGGTTCACTTAATCTCGCTGAGGAAAACCAAAGCTTACGAGAACTTCTGCAGGAGATGTGGTTCTCACTGGTATCAGCGTTCTGGTTTCTGTGTGATCACAGCAGCCCCAGCCACATCCCGTGCTGATTTGGGAATGCTCAGCTGCCACCAACGCCGTCACCGTGTTACCTGGAAGCTTGCATGGGCCGGGCTGGACTGGCTCAGTCCAGAACATGACATCAGTCCTGAACAGCTCTGACAAAAACTGACAGCTTCGCAAACAGGTGAGAAGCCCACACGTCAAGAACTTGGCACGAAAATACACCCCAAAAACGCAGAGGCAGCATCGCGCTGTGAGGAACAGAGATGCATTAGCAAAGGCTGCCCCCTCCTGATAACAGCATGAATGCACGTTCCTCTAACGCCGGTTTTTACTACAAAATTATTAAAAATTAGGGGCGGTGTCCCCTGCGCTGAGAGTGTGATTCTCCTTTGGAAGTGACAGCTGTGCATGGGCTGTTTGCTCCTGGTAAAACAATTTAGTGATATCCATGCCGTTTGTAGAGAAACCTGGATGAAGTGGGCTTTCCCTCCAAAAGCAAGCAGTGTTTAGSCAGATCCACATCCTTTCTGCCTCACAACAGGACCTGAAAGAACTATAGATGGCTAGAAGCTTTATTTAGCTTCTTCAGCTTCTTTCCCTTCAGCTGCCTGTGCAGTTCCAGCAGTGCAATGGGGTTTGAGGAAATCACAATGATGTAAATTTTTCCCTTGTCTGTTGGGACACAGATGATTTTAGGATTTTCCAGACCTGCAGGGCATTGAATTGGGCAGGCATATCTTCAAGGATTTTTCAAGGATTTTTCAAGGATATTTTCAGCTCTGCAGAATAATGCACTACCTCCACTGATCTGATTTATACCATATTCATTTATACCACTATCTGAACTGTCACGCTTTTCTCTTGCATTATTGTTGACCGCATGACAGAGCACACTGCGTTTGTCCAAAGTGCAGCAGCACACACACATCGCCTTGGTATTCGTCTCTGGCTTTTTGTTTTACATCTGTTGGTTGTCAYTCAGAAATTTTCCATATTTACATGCATGTACTCACCAGGAGCTGATCACTGAAACTTGCTCAGAGTGCCATTCTAAAGATTGAAATTATTGGATGGGATACCCTTCCAAACAGATTATTGGCCATGTTGCCATGAGAAAAATCTCACAATAAAAAGCTCTTCTTTGATTATTTTGTATGACTTTCCCTTTAAAGCAATTTTAAACTGTCATTTTTAAACTTTTCCTGTAACGTCCCATCTCTGACAATTTCCTCCAAACAGCAAACCTCTCACAACGTCTGAACCTCTCTGTTACATCACTGAAGTACCCTMTTTAAAGAAGCCATTCCTTATTAAATCCTGCTACTTCACACTTTATGTATTTGCATCTGTAACAATTCTTTGACACTGGAGTTTCCTAGGTGTATTCTGGAGTCTGGGTTTTTAAACTAGTATTATGCTGGCTCCTTCCTAAATTYACAATGATTTAGTCACACAGGGAGACCTTATCTCAATCCTTCCTTAAGCCACTCCTCCCACCTRGCATTTTCAGATCTGTATTTTTTATTCAGACAATCTTCCCAGTTTTAAAAACCCATGATTATTTTATACTGATTCATCTATTTTGAGAGAAAATCTTAAGCTGAATACTTTTTTTATGAATTGCAAATAACATTTTCACTGATATTTTTTCCCCATGACRCTTACAATACTTTAAACCAGAATAAATACTCTAGCAGAAAATTAACTGCTAAAAACAGATTTTTGACGAAAGGGAAAGGATTTATTGCTTCATGAGTTTTTTCTTGAAAACAAAACATAAAAATGAAGACAGTTGCCATCCTATAAAGAAAGCCAACTTTCAACAGCTGAGCTAAATCACAGTCTTCAGTTTGGAACACATTCTTCATTCTATGTTTTTTTAATCAATTCACAGCATGATAAAGCTTTCCTAATGTAATGACTTTCCCTCTAATATTTTACTCAGTCAGATGACCAAATTTCACTTAATCACAGCTCAAAGCCAATCAAGAATAGTTCTTTCTTTTTACATGTGATTACATGATGGGACTCAGGAGACAATGGCAAGAAAATATAAAATTTTGAAATAATTTTTCAACTTTAGGGACTGTTGAACTTGAAACAACTGTTCTAAATGTTTTTGCTATGCTTGAAGCTATCCAGAATGCCGCTGCTGAGGTTCTAAAAGATTTTCAATCTGAAGTTGCCTCACTTTATGTAGTAATGAAGATCTAATTGCAATTACAACACTGTGACCCATCCTGATTTTGTGAAGGATCCTTAAAGGAATGTGTTCCCAGTGCTTTGGATAGCATCAGGTAACAAGGAATGCAGGCTGAAMTGCCCAACAAAGCAGCTCCAGGACTGGGAAGCATTTCTTCCTGGCAGAAGAAGTGTTGTCACTATTTCCTTCCCAGCAGAACTGGAACTGTGAGGTGGGAGATGGAGTCAGCACTGGCACTCGGGATTCCTGCTGGGATCCAAGCACTGAAGCCACAGCTCAGCCAGGGCTGGCTTCCAGGTGAATCACGGCTTTGGAAGGCCCAGCTGGCTCTGTAGTATCCCAAAGCAGCTGGGCAGTGTCCCAGGTTGAGGAGGATTGCCTGCTGAGCTCCCAATGTGCTCCCATGGGAATGCTGCCTGCACAGGCACAGCCCCCAGAAGGGAATGGCGAGGGGAGACAGAAACCCAGGGAGGGGGTCTGAGATCTGATCTTCAGGGCACTGCCTGGCTGAGAGCCCTCTCTGAGCCCAGGCTTCCCTCAGAGGAACACCAAAGCTGCCCGGGGCACAGGGAGAGGAAGAGGAAGGTTGCCTGAGTGGAAACTTCATCAAAGAAAGGATGTCAGGAGCTGAGTGAGGCAGGTAAGCCAGCCCACAGCAGGCTCACACAACTGCTGGCTGCCCTCAGGAATGGGAACAGAGCCTGGGCAGGGAAGAGATGCCAGCCTGGCAGCTGCTCCAGGGCACAGCTCTGCTGGAAGCCTGGCYAGCTGTGTGCTGTGTTTCCCTGGAGCAGATACAAAGCCTGTAACACAGCTCTCACTGCTGCAGCTGCTGGCAACCACGAGGACTGACCTGCTGTGGCCAGCTGGACAGCCAGATCCCATCCCTGCTGTATCTTTCCAAAGATGGCCCAGGGACAGAAGGCTCTGGGATAAGCARACTTCTGATGAAGGCAACTCCAGGCCCACCAGGAAGCAGAGGAGCAAACCTTCATGGCTGGGATAGGCAGGTCCTGGTGAGCTGCTGTCCTTCTCCCTAAGCTTGAGGAAGAAAGCACAGTGGAGAGTGGCCAGTGGTGTCAGCTGTGTGGARCCAAGGAAGGAGGTTCCAATGCCTCCTCCTCTGCTTTTGGGAAAGGCAAGGTGTGAGGGTCAGTGTGGAGTGGCAGAGGACAGGGCTGTTTCCCTAACCTTGCAGGGGTGAAGTGGAGGGATATGGGATTCTGGCTGCAGCCAAGTGGCACTGGACTCACAGGTGAGCACAATGAGTGTCCTGGGGCTGGCTGGGACAGAGTCAGCTTTCCCGATTACAGAGCTGTGCTTTGTACTTGTAGCTACAGTGGGGTTGAAAACACACCAGTGCTCTGGCCATGCTGACAGGGCTCACACTTCATCACATTCCATCCAGGGGCCAGTGGAGKTGGGCAAGAGTTTGGGAGTGCACTTAGCCAGGACAGCTGACTCTAACTAACCAGAGGGGATATTCCATATGATATATGTTGTTCTTGGCAATAAAATACTTCTATTATGGGAGGGATTTGTTTGTCTTCCAAAGTAACTACTACACATACTGAGGCTCTACTTCCCAGGACACCACCTGATGATGAGAAAGAGAGAAAAAATGTTTTTGCTTTGCTTTGCTTCCATGCACAGCCTTTGGTTTTCTTCACTGAACTGCCTTTATCTTGACCCATGGGCTTTTTCATTGTGTTTTCTCCCCTGCTGAGTGATAGAGCTGTTGGTGGCCACTTGGCACAGTCTTTTTTGGCACCCATTGAGCATGCTATAGCTGTTATTTATAGTCAGTTATTAATTGGCAGGTTTCTGTGTCTTTGAAGTTGGCTTGCTGCACTGAATAYCTCTTTATTTTGTTGAGCTTCAGAACATGTAAATACAAACATTGGCCATGTGCACTTAACTGTGCAGGGGAAGCTATCCTGCAGAGAGAATGAGAGAATACACCTCCCTCCTCTCTGAGATTGATATCAGTGGCCTTATTGCATGGACTCCCAAGGCTCTCATCCACCCTGGTGTGAGGTGTTCAATACTATCAATATTTTTGGGTTGTGTGGCCAAAAACACACTATTCTGGACAGTCCTGGAGGCCCTGTGTATCTTTGGCATAGATTACCTCAGGACAGTGCACTTCAAGGACCCARAGGGGTACCAGTGATCTTTCATTGCAGCCATCATGAATATAGGGGAGATGGAACAGCTGAGCAGCTCGTCTGGCCTCTCAGAACATTCCTCTGCTGTGGCCTTACTGTGGGTGGATGAACAGCAGGTACTGATTGCCACCAKAGCAGAGCAGCAGCAACTGAGATTCCCCAGCTCCCACCCACGGGCTGATTCACCCAGTGGAGACCCAACAGTGATCAGCACCTTTTAAATATCCCACAAGGCCCATGCAAAAGTCTGGTGTAAGGCAAAAGTTAACAGGGACTGTTGTGTCCTGAACGAAGCTGTCATACCGCTGCTGAGTGCTGCTGTGCTTGATGTGCTGGAGGTCCCRTGCCAGCTGGAGTCACGGACACTACAACGCAGATTGCCAATTGTTTTTTCTCAATTCCTTTGGCAGCAGAAGCACCAGTTTGCTTTCAAGTGTCAGTGTACCTGGAATGAACCGCCCCAGGCTGGAAGCACAGTCCGACCATTCGTCATGGACTAATCCAAGCTACCAGGGTGATCCCCCTGAACGTTATCATACACTAACAACATCAACATGTTGGGTAAAAAAGCATGCTAGGTGGGCAGCAGGGTTTATAGGGGTGGCAATCTGTGATTTGATTCCTAAGTAACTAAGCAACAGAGTCTCTCAAGTGTGGTGAAGAAGTCAAGCCTGGGCTCCTTTGGTGCTGAGAAAACAGTTGGGGCAAGAGAGCAGCAGGACACCTGGGTTTTCTGGAAAACAGCAGCTCCTTTCCCCAGCCTCACCTCTTACAAGATGCTTGCTCTGCCAGAGTGCTGATGGTTATATATGCCCCTGGGAGTTGCAGATAGTTTTGCATTTATACCCCATTAATCAGCTGAATCGCCTTGCTRAAGTCTGCCTCATGAGGGAGCTCTGTTCCTAGGAAAAGGAGTGCGAGGTGCTTTCCCCCAGTGTATCAGCTCCTGAGACTAGAATGGGTTGGAGGAAACATCCCTTCCCTCTTCCAGCACTCCCTGTCGAAGGAGTGTCTCTACACATCCTCAGTTGTGTCCCACAGAGACACAGGAGCAGGGAACGTGAGGATTTAAGTCTTTGGGGAGCAGCGGGACGTGAGCCTACAGAAAACAGCATCACTGCCTGCCTGTGGAGGAGTTTCCTTATRCTCTGTCTCTGTATTCAACAGGGCCCCACCTCAGGCCAAGCTGGGGGTGTTCGGTCCTCTTGAGGCTGAAGGACCTTCCCTGTAACCCAGCAATGTCTTGGCACATGGAGGCTTGGATACTGTGGACAGAGAGAACACACAGCCCTGTCCCCTTCAGCCCCTTCAGAATCCTGGGGACTGCACAGCCTGGCTGGCTGCATCAAGACCAAATGCGCTGAAAGTGGCCACAGGATTTCATTTTGCATCAAAATGTTCTAACTTTTTTTAATTTTCCAAAATACAAACCAAAATATTCGACAGCTGGATTTGAGCTTTTCTTATTGGTAGGCAAAAGCAGGAGGAATGGGAGATGAAGGAAGATGAAGGAAGGAAAAAAGAAATGCATCTGGAGAGACAAAGGTGAAAACCAAAATGAGCATAAGTAGGCCAAACACATCTTCTATTTTCATTGTTATTGTTGTTGAAACAACCAAAATTCTAGGATCCAGAGCAAGAAAATTCAATATGGAGAAAAATCATGACATAATGAACATTAAACTAGTATTTAGCACAGATGAAAAAAGAAATTTAGAAATCACAATAGTCACCACTGTAATTGCTCTGGGTTTGGTTAAGATGTTATTTCTTTAAAAGCAGGAAAAGTTTTTCCCCATGAACCAGCTCCTTCTCCAGCCACTGGGTGGCCACAGCTGTAAATGGAAGATATAAAAACTGAAGCAACAACGCACATGCAAGCCAGCAGTGGCTCAAAGCGTCAAAAACACAGTAGTTCAGCAGCTTTAGTAATCCCAGAATAATGCCTCTTGCTGAGTGGRAGAAGAAAACCAGTCTGAACAAGAGAGAGGCTTTTTCGCTGTAACTCAGTAAAGAAAATAATTTATGACCTTTGGGAGAAGTGGCAGTCCACTCAGGGAKACTAAAAATGCGCAAGTTTATACAGGAAGAAAATGAAAAGGGCCAAAGCTCTACTAGAACCTAATTTGGCTACTGCAGTAAAAAACAAAGTATTTCTATCAATAAATCTATTGAGCTGGAAGACATAGGGAACAGAATGATGGCTTATAATCCAAGGGGAAAGGATTAGCAACCTGCTACACTACTTAAACACACAGAAGCCTATGGGGCCAAATGGGATGCTCCCAAGGGTACAGAGGGAGCTGGTGGAAGGGCTCACTGACCCATTTTTAATCATTTGCCAGCAGTCCTGGCTAACCAGAGAGGTCCCAGGAGATGGGGAGTTAGCCAGTGTGCTGCCCTTCACAAGAGCTGGAAGAAGGATCTGTGCAGTGCTGGGGCACTGTTGGCCTGTCAGCCTGGGGAAGGTCATGGAACAGATCACCCTGAGTGATACAAGACAACCAGGGATCAGGCCCARCCAGCATGGATTTAGRGAAGGCAGGTCCTACTTGACCAAACGGATCTTCTGTGACAGGGTCACCCACCTAGTAGCTGCGGGGAAGGCTGTAGGTGTTACCTACCTTGACTCCAGCAAAGCCTTTGAAACTGTCTCCCACGGCATTCTCCTGGAAAAGCTGGCTGTTCGTGGCTTGGATAGGTGCACTGTTCACTGGGTAACGAAGTGGCTGGATGGCCACGTCCAGAGGGTGGTGGTGAATGGAGTCACACCCAGCTGGCAGTCCATCACAAGGGCTTTTCCCCAGGAGTCAGCGCTGGGACCAGTTTTGTTTAACATGGAATTCACTAATCTGGATGAGGGAACAGAGTATACCCTCCATCACCTTGCARACAACACCAAGCTGCATGGGAGTGTTGATGTGCTGGAGAGAAGGAAGGCTCTGCAGAGGGATCTGGACGGGCTGGATTAATGGGCCAAGGCCAGAGGTGTGAGGTTCAATAGAGCCAAGAGCCAGATTCTGCACTGGGGTTACAATAACTCCACTCAGCACCACAGAGTGGGGGCAGAGTGTCTGGAAAGCTTCCCAGCAGAAAAGGACCTGGGAGTGCTGGTTGGCAGCAGCTGAACAGGAGCTGGGAGTGTGCCCAGGTGGCCAAGAAGGTCAGTGACATCCTGGCCTGTGTCAGCAATAGAGTGGCCAGCAGGACCAGGGCAGRGATTGTTCCCCTGTTCTCGGCACTGGTGAGGCCACACTTCGAGCTCTGTGTCAGTTCTGGGCCCTTCACTTCAAGGACATTGAGAGGCTGCAGCAAGTCCAGAGAAAGGCACAGGAACCGGTGATGGGTCTGGAACACAAGTCCTGCTAGAATCGGCTGGGGGAACTGGGGGTGATTAGCTTGGAGAAGGGGAATGAGAAGAAGCAGCCTCAGATTGTATCAGTGGTGGTTTAGATTATATTAAATACGGAAATAATTTATTCCGGAAAGAGCTGTCAATCACAGATCAGGCTGTTTAGGGAAGTGGTTCAGTCACTATCCTTGGAGATATTTAAAAGATGTGGCATTTAAGGACATGGTTTAGTTGTGGATTGGGTAGCATGAGGTTAAACATTGGACTTGATGACCTAAATAATTCTATGTTGATATGTTTATATGGAAATAGTCTTAATGTGTAGACACAACAAAGAGATGACAAAATCTTCCAGGCTATCCTCTCTCTTAAAGGATCTAATTACTGGAGGTAAATAATAAGATGCTTTAGGAGGAAAGTCTATTACAGCTGTGCTGAAAGGAGATTATGAATTGACAACAGAACTCAGACATTTACATAGCCCTCACTTTCACAGAACTGGTAATAGGCTGAAATCATAGTCCATCCTGGCCATACAATGTTACTAACTGGGATACTTCTATGATAATAATTTAATACAATTATATAATGTAACTTTATATTAAAAATAATTAACAATAATAAATTAATAAGGAATAGGGAGTGCACGGCTGGTTTTTGCAGTTAAAGACCAAAATGAAAGTGCAGAGTCAGACGCACTTTAGATATGGATATGTGTGATGTAAAGCAATGAGTAACATGAGCTTTTTGCCCCCCAGAATAGTCCAGACGACAAGTTGATCAGTGTAGTGGTTACTTCCTTGTCCTGTGTGGGAGAATAGTCTCACACAGTCTGGGAGAGAAGTCAGGAGGGTCAGTGTAGCAGTCCCAGCCTTACTGCATGTAGTTTGTAAGGATGTAGGGTCCTCTTTCTACCAAGGTATTCCTGCATTCTCTCCTTTTCCTGCCCAGGGTTTTGTTTGGGGTCTCTTCTAAGTCTGTCTGGATTCTTGTCAAGTTTCTTTAGTCTCTCCTCATAATCTCTTCTTCTGGGCTCTCTTGTAGGTCTCTTCTGTGTCTCTCTTGAGAGACCCTGGACAACAGCAGACTGGTAGAAATGCCTGATTCCTTACAGACTTACTCATATTCTCTCAGTGTCTCACACTTGGTTCTTACCTTACTGGCATGCACAGTCTGCCCTTTCTGAAAGTGTCTTCACACTTTTCTCTGTGACATTTCTGCAACTTTCGCAGCAGTTAACAAGCTGCTTACCTGTAAATGGCTCCTTTATTCTTCTCTATACTCTCACAGTGAAACTTCAGCCAGGTCCAGCCCAAAGCACCTGACACAACCTAGCCCTTATTCCATAAACAATCTTGTAACTCTTCCTATATATTAATCCCATGTAATCATTATGTTTCAGTCATCCCCACAGCTTATGCAACTCTGTAGATTTCGAGCGTTCCTGTTGATACTTCCACTGTGGTTAGAATCATTGTTTGTTGTAGGCAGACTTGGGAATGGTTTAATACAGCCAACATGCCAATAAGCTTCACCAGTCTTGTGTCTTGGAACTGTCGGCAGCAATGAAAGCAATTCAGGGATCCGGAAAGCACAGGCAAGGTTTGGTCTGATCTTATCATTGAACTAAATACCAGGTGCGAAGCACAGAAGTCACCGCAGGATCTCTAGATTGTGCACATCTGATTCTCAGAGGAAGCTCAAGGTTCGAGACAGGAAATCAGATGCTGCAGATAATCCAGCCACAGGATTGTACGTGATCATCCCTTGCAACCTATGAACATTTTTTTTCCATAGGACTTCTATTTGCCTCATTTCAGATCAACAACTTTGTTCAGCTGCTGCGATTTCTTTCCTTGCTTTCTTCTTACCTTCTTACTGGGGAGTCCAGAATTAAGTAACAAAAGAATGCAATATGCATGTTTTATGTGGGATTACTGCATATCATTAAAGAAGAAAGAATGTATGAAAAAGAGTTGAATCCCAGTTTTCATTTCCTTCACCCCTTGTTCAGACCAGGAATACAGACAGCTCTGTTTCATCTATTTTGTTCTCCCCCTTTACGGGGAGATAGTGGAGTAGTGGGTAGGGGGAGCTCTTTAATTTGGGTATTTAAACACATGTTAAGACCTTGCTTGTTCTGCTCAAGAACCACAACTTGAGAGCATGAATAACTTTCAGCAGCAGAGGACTGAGTCCTCCCAAGTACAGCTTAGCAATGTCAAAACAAGTGTCAAAATGGAATCAGAGCCTGGATAAAAGATGTCATTCGTAGACTCCACCAACATTGCCCTATGATGTTTGTGTTGCCAGCTTAAAGCATGACATTAAGATAAAGCAAAAAACCTCATTGGGATGGTGAAGAGAAGTACACAAACGTGTTGAACTCCAAGCAGTAAACAGTTTTCCTCAGAGTATACATTCAGGCCATGTTCTTTGAGAAGCTGGAAATGTCTTAAGACAGCCCTGCAGTTTGTGTCCTGTCTCTGAAGAYTAACTTCAAAGTAAGAGAATAATCTGTTATCAAGTACAAAAACCATGGGGATGACTGTAGTTCCACAAACCTGAATGATTTTTCCATTTATGGAAGGAGCTCTGAAATGCAATCTTGGCCACTAAAGCTCTCCTACACACCATACAGATGTTCACAGCTTTCATCATGCTGTGAAATACTCATCAAAATAGAAGCCTAATTAACACCTCCTATAAAGTCTGAAAAGTGATTCACCAGTGTCATGCTGTGAGCAGCAATACCTGCCTTCCTTGGACACCACCAGCAATATCATTCACACATGCACCCGTGTCAGCCCTTGTAAAGGTGCACATTATCAAGAGAATTAGTCAGGGTAGAACTGAGACGTATGATTTTGCAGACTCCAAACCAAATTACAACCTAATGATTMCTTTCACAACACAGTTAAGTCACACAAACAAAAGTTGTTTTAAAAGGCTGCTTCAGTTAATTAGCTGCTCATGACAACCTGAGTACACAATAACAATCAGAGGAAGAAAAGGAAGAGGTTTTATAGATTTTTTTAAAATAAACTTTTAATGTGCTATATAGGCATGATCACTACAAGATCTTCCACCTATACGCAATACTACACACTGTTAACACACTGCATTTTCACTGTACATTAAAAAATCTGGGAAGAATATTCCTTCACTGGAAAAATATCATACAATCACTTAAATAAACAAAGACAACATTACAGTGCAAACAAAATCCTAGTTTTATTTATTCTGCAATTACTGAGTACTTTCTAAAAGTCTTTTAGAAAAATAATAAAAAAACCTTCCCATGGACAACCAATACTTTCTGAGATTATTTCCTTTTGCTGAACCAAGAACCTTGATCTGATCCTTGAAGCTGTAGTAAGTTGTATACAATTTGTATGATGCATATTCACATGATTTGTATGAAGCAATGGATCCCAAACCAAAATCTGCACACAGCAATTAAATGGCACCTGCTGGCTTCATCTGACTTTTGATCAGACCCATGACAAGAAAGGTCTGGTACAATAGTTATCCCCATGAATTAAAGACAAAGTGCTTAAGGAAGCCAGACAAGGCCTTGGCTAATAATGCTGTTGGTTTCTACTGGTAATTGCTGTTAGACAGAGTAGGGGCATACTTTTTTTCCTTTAAAGAAGAAGAAAAACAGACCATGGAACAGCAACAATGCCAGATTCAACATGTAAAAGAAGAGATATGACATATTTCTGTCCCAAAGGGTGTGACAGTGTTGCCAGACCCCACAAAGGCCAAGACTCAGAGCAGATGCCACCTGACTCCCAACCTCTGTGAGCTCTGCCACCTTCACAATCTCCTACTCTGGTGAGAGAATATGCTAACTCAAAAGTGCCTGTATGCTCTTGTCAGTTGAGTAATGTTAAGAGAATAAAGAGCTATGCAAAGACTCTAGGGGAATAAAAAATGCAGGTAGGTGAGTGCATGAAAATGGGGGTGCTTGTTTTCACTTGGAGAGGAATGTTGTCTCCTTGTCCTCCATTGTGCCACCCTTTTCAAAAAACCAGAAAACCTATTTTAACAGAGCTTCTGATTCTGGGTGAGATAGAGACAATTAGACCCACTACCATTGCTGAACAGAATGACACTGGGCTCTTCACATATGCGTGATCCACTTCTGCTCAATCTGCATTGGATGTCACATAAAGAGTAAGGCAGGCTTAAAAGGAAACAGAATGTTTAGCACCAGTGACAGTATATGGGTCATCCTTGAGGTTCTTATCAGATTAGACAATACAATGAAGCACTACTTTTACAGGCAGTAAATGGTTATTCCATTACAATTTTCAGATTTGCACTTCTTTCTAAGYATACATAAAAAAATAGTAGTAGCTAAGAAAGCTGAATTAAATAGCACACAATTTCACAGTCCTATTGCTGTCTGTAAAATACATAACCTGCATATAASCAGTTTGCTACTATACCAGCTGATGGGTTAATGCACGACATTCTAGACTTATGTGGGAGATGGCACAACATGAGGACTATAAGGCTATAGATACCCCAGTTCCAGCTTGCACACAATTATAATTTTTCACTTATCTCACTGAATGAGCACACAGAGCATGTAGAAAACATGTCCCAAGTGGATGGGCACTGAGTTGGCAGGACTAAGATACAGAGCAGCTTCTACAGTGCTTCTGGCGGACTGATTGAAAAATGGCAGGAGGCTTCTGCCCATGGTGAAAAAGAACACTGACCAGAAGGTAGGTGTCAACGGGGCTGTGCTTTAAGAATGCCTTGGAAGACCAGAAAAAGAAATTCTGCTCTGCTACATGTCACAGTTCTCACAGCTGCAAAAGCCATCTTGTGGAAAGGCAGTGTGACACACGTGTGTTAGCCTGCTACATCAGTAGGACAGCTGTTTGATCCAGATGAATGAGCAAGTGAAGATTTTGCCTACTAAAGCTTTATAAAAGCCTTTGACCACCCTCATGCATAAATACTAACCCACATATCAAAATGACTTATCCTAACTACTTAAAACATTATGGTGTAACTGCCCCAAAGAGAATTAGCTGCCTGTACCTACGAATGAAACTTGCAAATGAAGACAGTAAACATTAAGAGATTATTGTACCAAAAAGGATAAAAATATATAACAAACTACTGTTTAATTACATCCCCTATTCATAAGTAATTGACCGTGATTCRCTCTCACGAAATTATTTTAAGATCRTGTGTCTAGTAGAAGTTCAATATTTGACTACCCCAAGAAACTGCATTAAAAAAATCCCAAACCCATCAAACTATGTGACCAGAGACAGAGACTCGCTTGCTAGGCAGCTCCTTCTCAGGTCCATCAAGAACACCCTAGGGTCCCTCAGAGTAAGGTTACTCTTTCTCATGGAGAAGTTTCTCAGGGTAGCAAGAGAATAAAAGTTGTTTTTCTTACGGCTGAGAAGAACATGCTGATTCTTCTCAAAACATGAAGGAAGAACTTGTGTTGGGAAGCACTTTCACATAGAAGATCTGGGAAGGTTATCTGCTCTCCTTGCACTAAAATAATGTTCTTTCTCTTATGTATCAATAAAGTTCTAGAGTCATGCTGCAGCACAAGTGTATCACACATACAGTCCCTCAGACAACTCTGCAGAGAGCCCACATTCACAAGACTAAAGGCTGCCTCTCTCCACCATAGATTAAAACTCTGAATTCTGGCAATGAATTCTGTGCAACCCAGCTTACCTCTCACCTCCCATCCACAGGAAGGGGTGAGACTAGGTTGGTTATTACAGAGTCCRTACAGCCACAGGGTAGAGCAAGGACAAGTGTTCTGCTCCTTTGATAGGCAGCTTTTTTGTGGTGTAGTAATGGATGACTTCAGGAACACTGTCGAAGGGAGGGCTGTTCTGACCCAGGATGTATTTCTCTTTGGTTTTCGTCAGCTTCATATGCATAAAACCTTGACTGCTCCTGCAAGGAAAACRAAGTGTAAGTTCACATTTATGCATAGGCATAGGGGGTGCAGCACCATGTAAGCTCTCTTTACGGAGCAGAAKGTAGGAGACAAATAGCCAATAGTTGGTGGGTGACAAGCCAGGACAGTGGCCAGACTGGAAGAGTGACCGCTAGTTGCAAACCCCCATGGACAATCCAACACAAAAGCAGTCTAGGGTAATATTTTATTTTCAGCATCTGTGCTGCCTGGATCCATGTGCAAGGCTTATCTCACCCATAAAGAGAACCAGAGATGTGTCAGAAGACAATCCATTTCCTCCCCTGAGCCCCTCCTTCCAGCCCCTTCAGTGTTTTCCTCTGAACACTTACTTTTCCCTATAGCCAGACCAAAGGCATCTGTTGGCCTGTCAGAGGCCTGAGGGTCCCTCCATAGGTATGGGCTGGCCATAAACCTTGCTCAGCCAGGCAAAATCTGTCTTGTTCTACCCCATGGATGCCTCAGGACAGACCTTTCTCATCCCACCCTGGCAGCAACTGTCCAGAACACATCCCTGTGCATAATCTGGTGGCTTCAGGTGGGAAAACTTCTCCAGATGAGCACCTCCCCAGGATTAATGGCATAACACTGCACCACACTGARCACTACACTGAGCAAGGGCTCAGTGGTTTTCTGCAGGCAGAAACCACAGTGTGATTTCCACAGCAGAAACATGCAATTCCTAGGTGACTGATCGGCCTGCAAGGCACGTGGCCCCTTTGAGGGCAGGGAGGCAGGCAAAGAGCTTCGTGGAACTGCCCTGGCAAAGCAACCCTTCCTACATAATGCCACTCCAGTGGGGGGGGGCACCCACACTGCCATACAGCACCAGAGGTAGAGCTGACCTCAATTCTTCCCAGAAGTGACCCTTCAGTGTCTGCTGTCTTAACATAGCACATAGGCTCCTTTAAGAGCGTAAAGTTCAGCCAGGGCAACACAAGTGCACAGCTCCTACATGTCAAGATGTTAAATGAGGTTTAGAGGGTTTTTACAGCTTGTTTGATGTCTCAATCCCTAACCTCCTGGCTCCAAGCCATTGTTTCGTCTAGGCATGTCCAGGGGCAGAGACAATGGTGTTAAAACTGGAGTTGGTGTGTGTCAGCAAATAAACCCAATTTAAGATGGCATAAAAAGCTGCAGCAGGAAAACAAATCATGTTAAAACCAGCTTCTCTAAAATCTGCCATGCTCTAGTCAGCAGGTGCAGCATTTTCTTTTTTAAGCACATATATCATAATCAAGCTCACATCTTTCAGATGTATTCAACAATTCTCTGATGAAGTGAAGTTCTTTGGTGGGAAGAGACCATGGCAGGCACTGTAATTATGGCTCTACATGCTTAAAATCTTGCTTTAAATATAAATTTCTTATTTGGAAAATATATCTTTCAAATCATAACTGAATCTCTAAATTATTTTCCTTACGTAAGAGCAGCATCTTTAAATACTTATTACWAGGACAAATGTATTGCTCTCTTTCRGCTCACTATGAATCTRCTTTGCTACAACATGACTTAAAAGTGTGCAGATAAATTAATGGAATCATGGGTGCATGCTAATTTCAGAAGTATAGCAAAGACTGGAGAATAATCTGATATTTTAGTGCAGAAAAGAATAAGACACAAGCCCTTTTTAGAAAGTTGTTAATTCAAGGGCATGATTTCAAGGTGCTAAGTTGACTTTATTCCAAYTGAATTTGTTGTACCTTATAGATGAGAATTATCTGGTTTGATATGTCTAGTTACAACGAGTGACAGTTCATTTGGAACATCTGGAGGGTAGACAGCAGATAAATCTATAGCTTCTGCCCTTGGGCTGGAACAAACCCAAGCAGCAGTGCAAGCTGGGGCACAACTGGCCAGGAAAGGAACTATGATAGGTAGGACACATGGTAGGAAGGAGAATGATTCAATGGTCTGCCCATGAAGGCATGCACAGTAAAGTGCAGCCTGGTGCTGGAAGACACAGCACTGGTGCTTCAACAGAGCACTCATGTGGCTGCATCTCTAACTGGTGAGAGGTGTGTCCCATAATAAAAGAGATGTCAATACTGGAGCATATCCAGRGCAGAACCACTAAACATGGTCTGGGGGTGGAAGAACACAATGTACAAGGATAGGCTTGAGGGAATTGTGTCTGTTTAGTTTACAGAAGAAAAGGTGAGATRGAGGGTGTCAGGGTGCAATCACGCATTGCCTAAAAGGGAGAGTTACAGAGAAAACAGAAGTTTCTCAGTCAGCAGGCACAAGTGGCAAGAGAATTCCCACTGAACATAGGGATTTCTTCCTGGTGAGAATGCTGGAGTCCAGGGACCAGGATCAGGCAGGTCAGAAGGGTTTCATCCTCCAAGTTTTCCAAAGCACTCATCAACCTGGCAAGCATGTACTGCTTGGAGGAGGGGATTGCACTTGACACCTCCAGAGATCCCGCTAGGCAGCTGGAAGGTATGYGAAATTGACCCCAAAGCTTTGCAGAGTCTCACACGCAGTTTTCTTTCATAAAGGAGTAGAGCTAAGACACAAGAACATTCAGCCAGTGAAATGGTTTTACCKATTGCTAGTGTTTGCAGCTAATACCACATTTATAATGATAGACTGATGTCTATCCTGGCTACTCTTCTGGATGAAAAGAACTCTTTAAACCGAGCATTATTTCAGGCTTACGGGTGGATGAAAGCAAAGATTACATTTTCAAATATTTTCCTCCTCCACTCCCCTTCTGCCCTCTTTTAAAACTGTGCATTTGCTATCTGCCCTCCAAATGTTCCAAATGAACTGTCACTAGTTGCAACTAGATATATTAAACCAGGCAATTCTCATCTTCTGTAACATAAAACACATTAAGTTGGAAAAAAGTCRACTTAGCACCTTGAAATCATACCCCTGAATGAAACACTTTCAATTGTAAAGTATTCTTTGACACTTTTCACATCGACACTAAGGATCCTTCTGTGCTGTCTCACCTTCTCTATTYGTCCCTGAAGTCTGTCCCACAGTCTCCCCTCTTCTGGAATGCCTGGACTCATAGACAATCAGTATCTTTGGTAACTGGTAAGGGCAGAATGCATCTGCATTTGATTGACAGCATTATTGCTGTTAGATGAGTGATGGAATTACAGGGACCACGTCAAAAAGAAACCTGGACATCATATTCCCTCTTCCTCTCCTGCAAACTCTTTCAATCTAAACTCAGATTTTGGTATGCAAAGTGATTACTGAAATTTCAGGTAATGATGGGGGAAAAAGCTTCATGGTTGAACTGTTTGTTAATAAGTTTCTGTTTAGTTTTTGACACACTTTTGGAGTGTACCTGAACAAATGCCTGACTGAGTAGTCCTGGTTTTTGAACGCTTATCTTTCAGCTCTTTCAACAGCAATAACTATCAGAAACTRACAGGCCCAAAGTTTTCAAAGAAAATAACCTAAGCAGTGATCTCACTGAAGAGAGTCAGTACCTTGAAGAGATAAGACATACACWTTTTGTATGAGAGGGTGCTGGGACCTGAACTAAGGCATGTGATATCATTATCATGTGAATTCTGAATGTCACTGTGGTTTTTCAAATGTTGCAATAACTCTYCCCCATATTTTCATTCAATTGAGGGAAAACAGTGACAAAACAGTGGGACTAGAGACGATGTTCTATCCTTTCTTTTCCTTTTGCAACCATTCCCATGAGTTTCAAATACAGAAGAAAATTGCTAATTGCTAATCCCTGCACCAAATTTCTTTGGAACTTTCAAGCACAGATGTTTACACAGACACAATACTTGATGTATGGCTAATAGTCAGTCACACCTTGTTTAAAATTTTTGGCAGCACAACAATAACACCAAGAGACTTTGAATTACAACTTCCCTGCKCATTTTCTTTCACTTTTCAAAAGCCAGTGAAGATGGGAAAGGAATTGGGCAGACAGTTGATCAGAATGTGCTTTTTTGATCTTATGCATGAAGCATGATAAAAGAAGTTTTAATAAATATTAATTAGGGATTAAACCAAATATGTTTTCCCAGGAAATATTAATGGCTTTGAAACATCATTCAATGTTCACAATCAGAAAGTTTATCCAAGTCTTCTGAACACTAGTTTTGCTGAAGAAAGCACTSTTTTGTCAGAACAGATTTTCTGCATTTGTTTTGATAAAATGTCACTTGCACAAGGAATAAAGAAACAACTTTGCAGAAGCATAAAAAAAGAATTTCTAGCAATGTAAGAAACACGTGTTGTTTTTCCATTCTGAAATGCTTTTCCATTTCATAATTTTAACTTGTATTACACACTGTTAATTTGAACAAAGCCTATAATGTTTCATGTCAAGGCACAGCAACAAGAAAATAAAATCTTCTCTGAATAATAAAAACTCATTACTGACTCCCAGAAAAAGAAAAAAGTTTGAAAAATCCTTAACTGGAGACATTCAGAGGCTGGCCTATGAACTAGTATTCCTGTTTCAGTTTTGCTTTTTCAAGCACATTACACACAATGCTGTCATTCTACACCTGACAGACACTATCTCCGTGTCAAAACAAACAATGTCTCTTCCCCTACAAACAAGGTCTAGTAGCATTCATTCACACCCAATGTGTTATATCACTCTCTATAACCAGTTCCCATATGCTTGCTGCYCTGAAGGTAGTGAGAATGCTTAGCTTGTTGGATTTTCTTTAGAAGTGACAGAATCAGCTTTCTGTTAGCAGCCAGGACCCTATCATTATGGTTTAGGCTAGCAGCAGACTRCTAACACACTTCAAAATATTTTTATTCAATTGCTCATTTAGAGATACATCAAAAATCTCACTACCTCTTTGTAAATTATACTGACAGGAAGAAACTTGTAATTTGTACAATAATACAAGAATTACTTCCAAGAATAAAACTCAGCAGAAAGGTATAGGTCCAGCATTAATCCAAATCACAGAACTACCCAAAGTTTATTTGCTCAGTTTTGGAAATCAGGACCACTTCTATGGACTGTGATGACAAAAAAAACCCACAGCTTGCAGTTTCCTTTGCTATTCA
This sequence comes from Malurus melanocephalus, assembly GCF_030028575.1. Classification (NCBI taxonomy): domain Eukaryota; kingdom Metazoa; phylum Chordata; class Aves; order Passeriformes; family Maluridae; genus Malurus; species Malurus melanocephalus. The sequence continues at coordinate 1,294,464 of NW_026623416.1, read as the reverse complement.
GGGAAACCACATGCCTGTTTATGAGAGACAGGATCAGGATGTCAACAGGCACCACCCTCTCTGAACTCAGTTCTGCACTTCCACTGGCTACGATTGTGCAGCAGCTATCAGAGCAGAAAGCAAAGTCTGTTACTGTTTTTACTCACAGACTGCACACTTAGCTAATTTTTGAGATAATCCTAATCTAAAATTAACAACAGTCACATTTCCCAAAATTGAATTTTGAGCCAGGAGATGAAGTGGTGCRGGCATGGTGCACGCTGCTCCAAAAGCCTTGGGAAGGGGAAACWCCGACTGAAAGGATTAGCTAGTAGAGCCCAACTGATCTTCACTGAGAAGACTGAAACATGACAACCCCATCCTGAAAGCCTTTCTGCTGTTACATCGGAAAGGCACCTCTGTGAGCCTGATGTGCACGGAAGTAATTGCTGAACACCTAAAACATTTATAAGCAAGAAATGGGTCTCCCTCTTGCATTTGCACATCTACCTCTACCTTTTCACAAGTCTGCTTGTTAGTCAAGAACAGGGCTCAGTACCAGACAAGGAATCTGAAATTAGGCATTTCAACAGCAGTCAAGGATTCCTGGTCACAACACAGTTACCAAGAGTATGGGTCTCCAATTTTTACCCAGCCTTGCACAACTATAATTGGCTTTAAGGAAAGAGTGRGCAGGTATGAGTAAGCCAAATATCTACAACCCTAAAGGAATACAGAGAAGAGGAAACACAGGGAACACTGCAGGGCTGACAGAGGAGATACAAGAGAATGTACAGCTGTCCCTAAGGCCTTTGGGATCCTTTTGGTCTGGGAATGTAGCTCATATTCTTTCCCTCTTCTGCTGTGGAGAATTTAAACAGTGCTGACAAGGAGGTTTAGGTCTCTAGTTCACAATTCATAGAAAGAAGCTATTTGAAAGCTCATTTCATTATATTTGGAGTGATAATTTTTGGAATTTGACTCAGAAGATACCTCACACAAACTCCCCATGCAAGTAAAGTCTGTCAGGCCCTCTCAATGTTCACAGAACACAAAAAGGTTTCCTGCTATTGAAAAAAGTGATCTTCAGAGAGATCTGAAGATGTGAATATTGTGAAATATTCAGTTATATTAAATGAAAATGAGGAAGCTCTAATATATTTTCACTTTYTGAATACAGGTAATATTTGGGTAGGTCCTCATTGCTGTGTTTTGGGAAACAATCTTTCGTTACCAGGAAAAGAAAACTCAAAAACTAGAGTAAAGTGGTCTGTGTTTGGATTTTGCTTTCTGTTTTGCTTTTAGAAAAAGCTTGTCACATGAAACTGAAGAATAGATTTTAAATCACTGTTACTTAATCTCAGTACAAAATCAAGGTGTCATTCCTATTTCTTCCCCAAAGCAGAAATGTGTGACATTTAATTGAAAGAAGTGGTAACTCACACTTGGTAGTAAAGTGAGTGCTTCCCTGAGAAGTACAAACACACCTAATAGACAATGGTGAATGCTGTAGTACCATGCAAAGAGACTACAAGAGGATACTAAGGGCATGAACTCAGCTGTCCAAAATAGCAAAACATAAATTTAACTGTCACCTTTTCCTCTGGAAGCTGYGCTCTGGTTGAATAACAAAATTCAYTAGGCTAATGCAAGAATTAAGTTAAATACTTTTTAAAAAGGTCRTATTCCAATTGAATTTGAATTTAAGGGAAAATTTAAGCCCAAGGGAAAATATATTCCAAAGCTTGTGCCATTAATGCTTCAATGTTTGAAAGAATCTAGGGGCCAACTATATCTGAGAATACACAGATCAAATGAAAAAAGGAATAACAGGAACTGAAACACAGTTCTAATGCAGGTATGTTCCGGCTCAAGGTGAATCTCTCTATTATTAGAGAGATCCCAAAAATAATAGCAAAGTAATATGGATTTAAAATACAGTCCTACAAAATATTTTTCTTCTCAAGTCCTAGAATGGATTATTAAATTAGTTCAACAGAAGGACTTCCTCTCAACCCAAAGTGGGATTGTAATAGCAGTCTAAAAGGTACTGTTTAGACCATCRGACCAAACCAGGGTAGAGCAAGTGTGGGCCTGTTTCTAACAGATATATAAATGTAAAAAAAAAAGGATCAGGTTTGGTGCTACTTATAAAACTGTTGTTACCATCAGGCATCACAATCATCCCAGCAGTAAAATGCATCCTCAGAACAAACCYGAGAAGAAATGGTGTAAAAGCCAAACTGGCAGGAGTAATGCTAGTGAAAAAGGCAAGTAGGCCTGCATCCCAGACTGGTTTGTAAGGTTAGGTTCTACATCAGACCCTACCCTGCAAGGAGGAAAGAAAGAAAGCATTTCTCTTTGCATCTGTACAGCCTATACCATGGTCAAGGGGGTTCCTTTTCCCCAACACAGAAAACCTTGACAATCTTCCTCAACTATAAAATAAACTTATGCTTCTAYGGGCAGAAGAGTTGGACTAGATGGTCTTTGAACATCCCCTCCAACTCAAACTATTCTATGAATCTGTGTTACGGTATGTTGAAAAAACATATGTAATGTACACTGCTCAGTCTGAAGCAGGTGAGGCAAATTCTGACTGGAACACGGCTCATTTCCTAATTCTGTAGACTTTCGTCTTCAGTGCTGGGCTTTTTACTTTCAAAAACTGTAGCAATGCTGTACACCATTACTTCAGTAAAGCACACAAGAAAAATAGAAACTAAATCCCCAAACAATACAGTTCCTTATTCRGCCTAAAGCAGAAGCAGCAGGAGCATTTCAATTGAAAAACAGAAAAAAAAAAAACTAATCCAAGTTTATTTAGTTAAATGGACACCAAAGGAAGACTAAAATCTCTTTACATCCTCAAACTGTAAGGTACTAATTCAGTAACTGTCACCATACATCATGCAGGCTGACAGTGCCAGACCCTCTGGGAGCCCTTAGGAGCTAAACCAGTGCAACAACAAACTGATAATTTTCTCATCTTGCACAAGAGGAGTTAGGGCTTATAAAATACATTTACTGTGTTTTACTGACAAGTACTTACTTTAGTGAAAGGGAATAGTCATGCTTGCTTGTTTGACTATTTCTTACAAGGTAGCTACACTCCTTACATAAACGTAACAGGTTTTCTGCGTCGGTCCGACTGATTGCTCCATGATACCATCTAGAAAACATCAAAGAGATTAATACACAATACACAAAGAGATCAAAATCACAAAAATTCCCATTCATACTGCTTTCACTACCTCATTTCTTTAAGGTATGTATYGTTATCAATAACATATGGATACCTTTAAAATCTAATATATTATGGATAAAAAGCATTAGCTGAAGTTATTACAAATGCGGAGGCTTGTYGTTCCTGTTAGCTGAAGGAAAAAACACGTATCAGGAGACCATGCAATAAGATTGGTGTACATATTTATATAAGAAATTCCCATTTAAGGCAACATATAATCTGTCTTGCAAGCAGTAGATACATGATATACACACTTGCTCTATTTAATCCCTGTGATATATGAGTTTGTAAAAATATACAAGATAAACAGAAAACCAAAGCAAAKAAATGGAAAATCACATTGGAGAATATGAAGTTAACTGTGGAAAAGATTAGCTAAAAATCTTTGAAAAAGGAAAAGAGTGATACAGTGTGAAGATCTATCACACAGACACATTCTAAACAAAGCTGTGGCAACTCTGAGAGAGATAAAAATCTCTGGGGGATGTGCAGAGTAGGTGTGAACAGTTCAGGGAAAAAAGGAAATTGGGAGAGATGCAGATCCTTCATTAAATCAATCACTGCAAGCAAAGAAGCTTCTCAGCTCATGCTGTTCTGTATCAGCTTCCAAAATCTAAGACTCTACAAGAAAGCTCTTTGACCCTTTCCCTAAGCTTCCAGAGCAAGGTAATATATCTGGSCCTGTACTGAGTCAAATACATCTCTGACAAAGATCTCTCCCTCCCTAATTGCCAGGTGCACTTTGAAACATGTGACATTACCATGTCTGCCTAAGGAAGACAGTGCATAGGTCAGAAGTGCTCTCTGTTTGTTCTTACCAGCAACTGCTGCAGTTTTCTGCCATTTGTTCTTATTCTAAGAAAGATGCTCCAACTACAAGGTAAGTGAATAAAGACCAGATAAATCCCTTTGACAGAAGTCATGCCCTTAACTACCTTGTGCTGGTGTCTCCATTGCCAAATTTAATCAATGTGCTAAAAAACAAGTTGGTACTCATATTAAAAATTCATTGTGTGCTTGATTAGAGTCAAAGTCTGCATTAGAGGAACTAAAAAGAGGTTAAACTTCGTATAGTCAAGACAGACTAGAAAGGGAGGTCTTGACACCTTCATCACTTCACAAACAGAACGGTGTCAGAGATGCAAATTATTTCAGGCAGTGTTCTCATCTGCCATTAGATATTTACTGGTGAAGGGTATTTCTCAATGAGCAATTTAAAGACTAGGTTGCCTTCTGAGTGTGAAGGAATAATGTTAACACAAGTRCAAATCAGAAAATGGATTTGGGAGAATTTAAAAACTATTCCTATTAGCTAAAATTGTCTTGATTTTCATTTCTCCCCAAAGGGCCAAAGAAAACAACAGAGAAATTTTACCTTGCCAAAATCAGGGAGATACCCTGGAAATGGAAAAAGAACATAGGGCTGGTCTGAGAAAGAAAAACCTGCTTTTAAGAGTTGAAAGTAAAACAGTTGATGAGAGAACATCTAATTCAGATGTGATGGCTGGAAGCTGTTTTGGCTACACCTGACAGTAAACAGCAGAATCCAGAAGTGTAATTGCTTGTGAGTCATATGCCCGTGTAAATGGGACACTCAGATTGCTCCTGTTCCAGCTACCTAGTGCGATAAGCACAGCGCGGTAATCAGCKTTAAGTTCCTGAGTGATTTGCTGTTCAACTATATTGGGTATGTTTGTCCTGGGTATGATTTTTTTTTTTTTTAAATGTCAACATGCAGGCATTTGTGAAGAAAGGTCAAAGATTCAAACATCAATGACGTGCTTTTAAAAAGTGCAATGACAACTTGTGAAACACACCAATCCAAAAGCATGGAAAAACCTGATCGTTTTTTAAGATACCTGGAAAACACAGGCACACAATGGAAACGTGAAAGCAAAATTTTAACAAAATCTTTTTAACATGCTTTGACCTTTATTAGGGTCTACTCCCAAGTTTGTAAGTACCCTGATTGTGGTTTACAGAATGCTCTTCCTGATGTCCCTCACTTTGTCAATGGTCAGGTACCAGCCACTAAGGGGCCACAGCTCCACTGGAGGCAGACGAGCAGCATCAATTATACAGTAGGCATAATAAGTTATTACAGCTTACATAATGCACAACTCTGCTCTGTTTCTGAGTTAGAGCAAAACAGGAAACAACCAGATCTTGATTATAAGGCTGGGAGGGATTCACTTTCAATAAGACAATGGAAACAGCAGAACACATTTTTTCTTTACACTGTTATTGAGGAAATAGAACGAATTACTTTGATTCCCCTGGGACCATGAGTTACAAAGTTCATAGTTACAGATTCTTCAGTCACAAGTAACTAAAAATATTTTCTTGATATACTGACACACCTTAGTATTTCTGCCTGTTTGGGGAACATCCTAACCTATTTACCCACTTGCCAATCTGTGTCCTTCCTTTCCTCTAGATCWTGTATTCCTATTCTATTGTAGAATAGACTCTACTTTGGGAGAAAAAGAAGGAAGGGTTTGGCATGTGCTGTYGAGATGTCTCACACTGCTAAAACTTGAGTAATTTGAATTATTATGAATAATGTATGGTACAATAAATGTAAACTCTTCCACTTTCTCATGCATTATTTTTAACTGCACATTCATTTYAGGTTTGATCTATCATAATGAACAATCAAAAACAACCTCATGTCRCTGACATTTGAACTAAAAGACAAAACAACACAACAACAGATTTGAGTCAAAARCTAGGTAACAGACACTCACCTTCCTGCAGTTATTTTAAATGTATTTGGAGGTGGGAGAGTGACTTTGGTGAGCTGGAACTACCCAAATTGAAGGACCAAATTTACMGTTAAATTTATAGCCTTTTAGTAATTTACCTAACAATGCCAGTGACTGATTTCACAATAATGGTTGCTACTTCCTCTACTGGAGATATGCACACAATCTGTCAATGGGCAGGGTCAAAGGCTAAGGTTGATTAGGTGGAACATGACAACATACAGACAGTGTCAYTATCTGTTTCAAACCTAAGCTTCCAGAGACTGCCTGAAGAATAGAACGTCAAAGGAAAAGCAGTTTCTGGAACTACCTTTTCTTAAACACTAGGAGAGGATTCTCTCCTCCTAAGGATTTGAAGTGCAAAAGGATTGTTAATCCTTTTAATACCACTATCATTAAGGAAAAAARGTATTCTCACAGAGGGTACACTCACTTCCATCCTAAATTATGCCCTCCCTCTTCTGTGAAAAYAAATTTTACCTCTAACTCAGAATGACGGTTTCTGGAGTGGACTGCCTTCAAAGATTGAAGACACAGCTTCTTCACTTTACCACATATATCCATTGACTTCTCAGCACCAGACTTATCAGTCTAACCTTTGTTAATCACTCCACATAAGGATTTTTCTCTGCGTAGCAGGAATTCTGGTCCCTTATCTAAGGCTGCACCTTTAGTATGATAYAGGACAGTGGGTCATTCCATCACACAAGCCAGTCAGTCCAAAGTGTCCAAGGAAGGGCAACAATGAGGCAGGGGAGGGCCCACTCTTGTGGATACCAGACATGCAACACAGAACCTGAATCTGGAGCTGATAAAAATGCCTCTAAATACCACTCTCAAGTCTGACATCACGAGAGTAGAAATAACAATCTCTTTTCTGAAAGCTTTTTAAGTGGTCTTATCATTCTCTCCCTGGAGGAGTATCACAGCCAGATGCAAGGCACATCTGATTCAGTAGAAACATGCTTTGCAGCCACAAATACATGGAAGTAGAATAYATTTTAAGTAGAAATTTGGTTATATGTGATATACAACGTTTTCACTAATTCAGTATAACCAAAAAAGTTGAAAATGGAATAARTGCACCCGCTTGACAGATACAATTCATTACTCCAGAGATGAGTTTCCTGTTTAACACTGTTTTGTTCCCCACAAAAGTTACTTATACATCACAGGATTAGTAAGAGTAGGTGTTTGGGGTTTTGGGATTACTGAGGAGGGATGCTGGACAGTAGGATCCGGGTGCTTGCTGCTCCTGTAAGTGGGGAAGCAAAGAGCTAGAGAGCAATTATTGTTCTTACTTACATCTGCTTTTCCAGTTGAATAGTCGGATCTATTCGCTCTCCCAGGATCCCACAGAATTCTGGACTGCCATGTTTGATGGGTTTAAAGCCTCCTCCAGGTGCTCTTAATTGCCTGTGCTGGTCATTTGAGGGAGAAGGAGATGCTTGCCGTTTCCCACTTCCATTAAACTGGGCTGCAAGATACACAATAATTACCTCTCCAGRAAAGGTTTGCAAGGACCCAAAAAGTTGCAGCACTCAGAGAGGTTTTCACAACCCACAGAGAATAAACATACACCCATCAGAATTAAGACACACTGCTTTATTTAGAAACTTATAGGTATCACATAAAGGCGTTTCTTACTATGCAAAGCACAGTCCTAAAACCCTCYTGCTTTTCCAGTAACAAAATTCTTCTAAACCTTGTTAAAATAACTAGTGCTTATCTTAACATTTGATATTTTGATCCTCCAGAGATCATGCCCTTAAATAAGTCACAGCAACAAGCCTTCAGTCACCTGCCGCAATTCCAAAAGCAAATGAGACCTTCGGTTTGCCTCAGTTTACAGCGCATCATCCTAACACCGATCTGAGTGCAAATCAGGCAGCTAACACCCAAATCAGAAATACTGTCAAGCAACAAAGAATTAACAGTGCATCCATTTAGCTTGCACAAAGATTTTGTCTTTAAAATCTAGGAAACAGACCAAAAAAAGAGAAAAACAGCCTTTTCTCATTTGTCTTACTAACTGTATTATTCCGAGAAAAGCAATACAACTTATTTTGCAAAGCTGTAATTTATTAGAGCACTGCAACATTAGTGTAGTCAAGCACACACTAATCATGTCAGCATCCTCATTCTACACTTACAGACTCCATATATCACAATTAAAAAAAAAAATTAAAAATTAAAGGGCAGAATGTTGACAGGAACAGTGAAAAAATCTACCCACACCATATTCCTGACTGTCGTCACCTTCTTAGGTTTGCTGCTTTATCAAAAATGAACCCTCCCAGCTGCAGATGATTTTATTTTAAGGTCATCTAGTGAGAATCAGGCAGAGAAGCTTCTGTGAGTAAGGAGWTAAAAATAACAATGCTTACAAGTATGAGCAGCTCAATCAGCCCCTTTGTGAGTTTCAACAGCAATCGTGGGAAAAACGTTACAAGGTAAACTCCCTACAAAACTTACAGGACTCATGCATTTAGAAGAGAACTTACTGTAAACACAGCCAAATTAGGCATATGGGTGGCAGTACTCAGTGTTYTAAAGCAGTCTTTTAAAGCAGAAAACTGCAATGTTCATGTTCAAGAAGATAATGCAGAGACATGTTGGATGAGGAAAGAGTTTCGGAGCTGTTTTTTCTTAATCTTTTTATGATTTTGTCATGAGGCTTAGGACACTTCCAAATCCCTCCTCTAGTCAGAGAAAGTAGGCACAAATGTTTTTTTTTATTGCAAAATTTGGGCAAATGTATTCAATCACATTCCTATGTATGCATGGCAGAAATAAGCTGATTCTTTCTTAATATAAATTCAGATTTAACCTCATTACTGGATAATGAAAGCCGATTAGCATAACAACAAGCAACTTTGCATGTGCGCACTTGCCCGTGACATATAAGAGCAGTATTATTATTTTAACTGTAAGGAAAACACAAGGATGTAACTTGGCGATTCTCTGAAAACCAGTGAGCTGAATGTCACCTTCTGAACAAGGCATATCTTTCAGACACCAAAAAATTCATTTCAAAAACTAAACTCAGTTCTGTGTATCTTTACAACACAGAATCGCAGAATGACTTGGGTTGGAAGTGACTTTAATGATTATCTATTTGCAACCCCCAATGGCAGGGAGATGCCACCATAGGCAGTGATTTTATCCACCAGACCATCCACCAGAGCCCCATCCAACCTGGCCTTGAACAGTTCCAGGGATGGGTCATTCACAGTGTCACACAGGGTAATCTGTTTTGAGTGCTTCACCAAACAATTTCTTCCTAACATCTAATCTTAATCTCCCCTCTTTTAGTTTAAAAACATTCCCTCTTTCGTTTTCTCTATGTGCCTGTGTAAAAAGTTACTAATGTGATGCTTAGAGATAGAACTGTTCTCCAAAAGTAGGACAAAGTCAAATCTCAGATACTTTTAAATGTTGGGCTTTTTTTTCTCTGTTAAAAGTTCAGACATGTCTCTGGAATTCTGGTCTTTTCTCTTTTTWCTTTGTTGTGAGTTAATTTGTCAGGAAGAAGCAGTCTTGAAGGAATACCCAGGCAGATTAAAGCGACAAGTATGATACCCAGTCAGGTACCCACCCAGCCAATGCTGTAATCAGGTCAAGAGTTTTGGCTGCTATGAATCCTCTCTTAAACAAAGCTGAAGTATATTCAGCCATTGCAGCTATGGAACTGACTGCAATACCTGACATTTGTACACTCTCCAGGTAGCCTCTCCACTGCCCTATGACTGCTACCATACCCCTGTGACTGTAGCATGCCAGCACCCTTGCTTTAAATCCCTCAGGGACCTAGGCACCACCTTCCCATGCCACAGCAGCAGAAGCCAGCAAAAGTCTGTCATTTATAACTCCTCCTTCCAGGAGTCTGTAATCAGTGCTGGAAGCTACTACCAAATGGCCCTCTTGCTCACTGGGCCATGTATTTTATAAAGCAATACTAAGACGGGCTTTACAGACTTCACATGCATTTCCTTTACCCAAAGGTTTTCTGTGCCCACATGACAGTTTGAAGATGACGTATTTCCCATAAACTCAGYGGAAGACAGTGTCAGTGTGACATTMTTGAACGGGCCRTCTGATGCCCGTGCCATCTTCTATTTMCCCAGTGSGGATCTCCCGGGTGTTATCTCCATTTCTAGCCAGACTTGTGTACCTGAAAGCTATTTTGTTTTTGTTACTTTGCCAGCCTCAACTCTTCTGGGCAAACCAGTCTGCCCAGCTCAGCAGGAGTTCTAACAAGATCTGTTCACTTCTCATACAAAAACACATTTTAACTTCWGCTGTACAGTTTCCAATAAAACAAACCCAAATTTGTTTGTGGAAGACCTCAAGCTGCAGACAGTCAAAATGCTGCATTCCAGCTCTGCTACACAGAGACACATCTCTCAGCACTGCAGAATTGCACAGCTTGTTTCACCCACAATGCCAGCATKACACCAGCCCCAGTCCCATGCTTAGGATTCAGAGCACACACTCCCCTCAACCTGAGCAGATTTCATAGCTTGTGCACACTTTCATTCTGGCAAATCTCAAAGACAATGTTGGAGATAAGCAGGTTTTAGCTATGCTTCAGCAACAAATCTTGAAATCATGGCAGAACAACAACTTTTTTCCTTCAAAGACTTGCATGAGTAATTAAGTTCATGATAATTCTAACATTACTTTGGTAGCCTTTTGGTTTGTTTCTATGCTCTATCACCTGACAAATGAAAAACATTTGCTGCATAATTCTCTGTGTCTGCAGTTCACATTACAAATATCTGTTGTTTCCTTCAGATGAATTTCTCAGAAAAATGTGATTTTGGAACTCCAGAGGTCCATGTAATTGGGMGATGGACTCATCGTTGTGGGCCTGCAAAGTGGGACTTACCATTGCTACATTTTTTAATACTCCTTAGACCAACACTTCACTTTTCAGAAAAAGCCACTTCAGTCAAGAACTRGAAAAAATCCTTTCTGGGCTACCCCGTAGAACCACTGAGTAAGTCAGAAGACTTCACACATCTCAGCAGAGGACCAACACTTCTTTATTGCAGCCTTTCCACCATTCCAAACTTCAAAGCTGGACCTCTTCTTTCATTATTTTAAACATTTACAACTCCTAGGACTTAGATGAAGTATGGAGACAATAGATGGATCAGCAACTTGCAACTGTCCTTTCAACCAATCCCTAGACATTTCCTGTGACAAATAACTTGGCACCTAAAACAAACTAATCTATAATGAATGGCAGATGCAATCAGAGAAATCTAATTAATCTCAAAAAGTGTTTATTTTCTTATTTTAAGTAAGAATTCTCCATGCTGAACCTGTAAGTAACCCAACCATATCATAATACCTCTTTTAGTCTATTAGTTCTGTAAAGCAGTATTTTGTTCTGTGTGCTTTCATAACTCCATAATACTTGAAAAAATGTTTACACATAAACCAATCATAAAATTTTGTATTGGACTGACCTTGTTAATTTACAGTGATATGTACACAAACTGAAAAATAGATAGAGAYTAAAAAGACTGGTAAAGACTAAAAACATGGGCACAAAGATGAATACAGAGCTTAAGACAGACTCCAAATGAATTAAAACTCATCTATTTCATATAATATGACCAAAACATGAAACAGAAGGGCTTTGATTTACATATGCACACATTAGACTCTTAAGACTCAACTTTTAAAACTAATAATCCAGTTTCTGTGGCTGCTGTATCACTATTTGAAAAATTTATGAAACGTGATCTCACTGGAAACAGAAGTGTACTGTTCCAAGGCTTGTATTTCAGCATTGTCAAGAAAAGTAGTTGCTGGTTTTTGAAAGAAAAATTACTTCTGGGTAGCACACAATCAGCGTCCTTGTGTGAGAAGCTATGTGATCAGATCAGGTTGTTTATCCAGTCATTGCTTCACACAGGATGAAAAAAATCTGAATGTGGAGACTGCAAGAGCTTCTTGGACAATTGATTCCAATGATTAACTGTTCTTGCAGATTAAAAAAACAACTTCCYATATTGACTCAGAACCTCTCCTGATTCATCTTATATCTCATTTTCCCATCACACACCTGCTCATTTGCTCAGAAGAAACTGGCTCCATATTGTTGAGGATCTCCTCATATGCATTGGAAAGTTCCCATTATGTCCCACCCAAAGTTTTCTCTTCTCCAGGCCAAGCAAGCCCAGTTCTCTCAGCTGCAGTTCCTTGTAATTTTGGTGGCTCTGTGCTGACAACATGTATCGAAATCCCTCTTGTATCAAAATCCTGCCACAGCATAATCCCAGAAATGTGAAGTAAAGAGAAGCAGTCACTTTGCCTCATCTTATGGCCTATTCACACAGGCCAGCATGTGGCTAGCCTTCATCATGGTGAGCTGCTAGCCACATTTAATCCACTTTCCCCCAAGACTCCTTAAACCCTTCTAGCAAAGCTGTATCCCAGAAAGTCAACCAATTCTAATTCCATACTACTGCAGGGGATTAGTCTGCTCCAGAGGTAGCTCTTTGCATCCTCTCTCACTAGCTTTTTTAAGGYTGTTGTTAGGGCATTTGCCCAGCCTGTTCAGGTGCCTCAGAGTAGTAGTTTTGCAGACACCTTCCCCTCCCTTGGGTGTTATTCCAAGCTTGATAAGGGGCATTTCCTCCCCTTCTGCTCTGGGTTACTAATAAGTATGCTAAACAGGAAGAGTTCCAGGACATAGCCTCAGAGGAACCACACTTATAACCAGATTCCAGGAAGAGGATGAATCACTAACGCTGCCATTTGAGGTYAATGACACTGATAGCTTTTCACAAATCTACTAGTCCACCCATCTAATGTCCACCCAACATTCCAAACACAGCTGATGCCACAGCACAACATGCTGAAAGCTAAAGTCAACATAGATGACACCTACTTCTCTCTTTCCATTAAGAGATCCAGTAACCACACAAAGCAAACAGGTTTGTCAAGCAGGATTTACCTAGGATAAATGCACACTGACTACATAGTAATCATTGCTCTCAGGCTTCTTCCATGCTCCCGCCCAGAGCCACATCCCTTTTCTTCCTTCCTCATCCCCAACACTCTCATCACTGTCCCTTTGAAAATAGCTCCACAATTTCAGGACCCTGCAAAGCAACTTCCTTATTATGGAGACACTCAACAATAAACACTATCTACATATTATCCATTAAAATGGCTGTAGGGACAAGGTGTGGGAGAATCAGAAGTTTTAGTAATATGAAACAACAGCAAAGATGACTGACAACAGGTTGGCTGAAGTACCAGGCAAAAAAGTGCAATGTTCCATATTTCTACAGCCCATAAAGATTTGAGGTGGCCCACATTTACTTTTCAGACATTTCTTCACACATACATCAAAAGAGCATAAATACTTGAAGGCAAGTACATGTGCTATAACTGTGAGACAGAATTTTCTGGCTGGGATCTAGGAATCCTACCTGCCAAAGCTGGGATGGTGACTTTGTTCCACTCCCACGGCTGATCATACTCATCTGCAGGCCTGTCATCATCCTGTGGCAATTTGCTTTCTCGTAAACGGTGACTCACCACACTTTCAGAATCGGATTCCACACCACTGCCTTCTGGTTCATAGGGTGTGTCATAGAGCTGCATGTTTTTCTGATGGGACTTCATGCCTTCCTGCTGTTGAAACTCTGTTGGCAAGGAGGAAAATTGCATCAGAATCACTACTAACTGTGTCTTATCATTACAGTCTATAATTTTAGAGYATTCAGCTTCCACCCATTTCTTAATAGCCACATAATTATAGAGATGACAAGCTTGTACAAGACTTCCAAATTCTACCCCTACATTGGTAACTGGCTGGAAGCTAAAGTTTGCTCCAGTTAACAACCACAGCTTTGTGCCTCCACAAATATTTCCCAGCTTGTGCAGAGCCAGATTGCAGGAAGCAMACAATCCCTGTCAGCCAGTGTAAAGCACACATGGAAGCAACTGTATATAAACTCCAAAGAACACTAAAATTCGTGCGCAGTTAACTCTTCAGGAGGAGATTGTTCTGAAGTGCAATTTGAAGACACAAAGAATATAAAAAATTAATGCCATAGTACAATTATATATGCTGATAAAAAAAATTATCTACATTTACGCCTACAGAGTATCAGCAAAAAACAAACTAGGACTAGAGTAAAAATGCAAAACAAAAGCATTGTGAGCTTAGCTCACATCAAGGGGGATGTGACAGCAGCTCTCAGCTGCCTGAAAAGCGGTCAGGACCAAACTTTCTTGGGCAGAAGAAGCAGTAAGGAAATGAGAAGAAGCAGTAAGGAAAAACAGACAGAAGGGGTAGCTCAAGAGATGCAATTGGTACTATGGGGGTAACTTCTTCCCCTGRTGTGTGGTGCAGCCCTGGGATAGGTCACGGGAAGTGTCTGCATTCTTTGAAGTTCGCAAAGTCTTGGTTAGGCAAAGCCATGGTCACTCCTACTGATTCAAAACTGGGTGGAGTGAGTGATAGACCAGGTGGCTATCACTCACTCCGTTCAAAGGGATCTGGAGATGCTGGAAAACTGCAGTCTAACACACTAGAAAGCTGCTCAGCAGAGGGTCCTGCACGACAGCAAGTTAAACATGCGCCAGCAATGCATCCTCACAGGAGTGAGGGACAGTGCTAGCCTGGGCTGCACTACAAGTGTTGAACACAGATCAAGAGTTGTGATGCTTCCCCGCAGCTCAGCACTGGTGAGGCCATATCTGGACTGCTGGGTCCAGTTCTCACTTGCCCAGTACAAGAAAGACGCAGAATASTGCAGGAAGTTTCAGCAAAATAGTAAGTTTTAGTGGGGACTTTATCAAYGTATATAAATACCTGATGTAAGAGAGTGGAGACAGACTTTTATTGGCAATGCCCAGTGACATGACAAGCTGTAAAAGGCACAAGCCAAACTATATGCAACTCCATCTGGACACAAGAAAACACATAATTGATTGTGATAATGGYCAAGCATAGAAATAGGTTGCCTGACAATGCTGTGAAGTATCCATCTGTGGAAATATTCAAGATCTCACTGGACATAGGCATAGGCAACCTAGTTTAGCTAACCCTGCTTGAACAAGGTTTTTTATTAGATAATATCAAGAGATCCCTTCCAACTTCAGATGTTATGTGCTTATACTGACTACTGCAATGACAAAATAAGAATGCCAATATTTGTAGCAAATTGTAAAGCTACTAAAGGACTCAGGAAATGAAGCAAAGATTTAAGCAGTTTTGTTACTATAACAAAAGTCACAAATCAATTCATCTATCAACAAAAACATTATAATCAAGTAATTTCTCCAAATAACTTCAAAGAACTGTGAAAAGTCGGCAAAATGACAGTGACCTTACTCCTTGGAAAAATATTATTTAATTTGCACATTAAAGAGAAAGTGAATTTGAAGAAACATCCACCAAAATTGATGCGTATGTAAATTCATGCAAGATTGATCCTGCTAATTTCTAGTTATGAACAACCACATCAAGAAAAAATGCTGCATTAAGAAGCTGTATTAGAAAGAATACACAGCTCTCTTGAATACTCCTAGATCAAAAAGATAAACATTTTAYTACTTCTAAAGTAAAAAATGTGGTATGCATCTGTTTATCTTTCAGTACTGTGGAACTAGTCAATGCTACACCAAGAAACATGCATTTCTGAGGAACACATGCCACGATTCCACCAGATCAGTTTTAAGTGCCAAACACAAATTTGCATGCCAAATACAGCRACGCTATTGGCCCATTGTGTGTGAATATATTTCAGCACAAGAACTCTTGATTGACATTTTTCTTTTATCAAGAGGACCTAAGCATCACACTTGAATAAGGATCAGACAGGATAATTTACAAGTATTTGATCCTAAAGCAGGATTTTCTAGGAAAAGCTAAAACCCAGAGGGAGAGAAGTGCAGGGCCAGGAGCTGGACTTAATAATCCTTGTGGATACCTTCCAACTCAGTGTATTCTGTGATTCTGTGATATATAAAAACATAGGCTTGCATGCACATCCACTTATACACATAGCTCTACAATCTCTTCTGTAAAGCTTCCTATAAATATGCTTGAAAGTTCATCTCAGAGTGTTTGTAAATAGAAGTGATTTTACTAGAAGTTAAATCAGAAAAATTTCCTTTCAATAAACGACAGCACAACTGAATCTGTACCACAAACAGTATTAGCATTATACACACAGATAGCTCAGTGCAAATTTGATATTCAAGAATCAGGTAGTAGAAGCCAACAGAACATTTGCAATGAAGCATTTCTCATGGTAATTTTACAGCCTCCAACAGTGACAGCTCTAAGGGCTAAACTAGTCATTGGAATGACTAGAAAGTCTAAAACTGTGCTAAAGCCACTTAAAAAAATCACTTKTATGAATTACATAATTTAAATTCTTATTGGTAATGAAAAGTATATTTTTATACAATTATGTTCATTAAATTAATAGCTAATGGAAGAAGTAAAAACTGAAGGTTTGACAGCAYTGATTTTGCTAACAGTCTGGAAGACTCCCACAAATAATTCTTGTTCTTGCAGATCAGCAGTTATGACAGAATCAGGCTCCAGAAGTTTGGGCACCTGTGTAAAACCAAGAGCCTGACCAGGAGAGGTACAGAAACTGAGACAAGACTATGTGATACAAGACTCGAGTTGGTATTTTTCTCCCACCTGGTGAGCAATTCTGATACTCACATACAGAAGAGGCAGAGATCCACTAGTCAAGTAGGTAACCTTTCCATCAGCCACCCTAAACACCTGAATAGCCCTAAATAATTCATCAGCATTACACATAGATGCATTGTATTCCTGAAAAGAGTTTGGAAAGAATTAGGGGATACAACATTCAGAAGCAGAACAGCTATGAAGCCAAGAAAATGCATTAGTAATTGTTTACAGAACACAACAGGTGAAATTCTACAGCTTGTCTTCYAAAAGGATGCAACAGACTAAGAAACAACTGGACCATTCTGTAATGGTCAGATGCCAATAGATAYTTCCTTCATCTCAAACTAAAGAATGCAGTAACAAGAGGTCCAACAGGGTAGTTGCACTATTTTWAAAAGTTCTGATAACATGAAAGCTCATTTTCCCAAATCAAGCACATCTGTAAATGTCACCAGGCAGTAATAAACYCAATGTCATTTTACAGCCCCTTAGTAACACTTCTTTGGATGAAACACCAGACAAGAAAAATACAGGAGTCTTCCTGACACAATTGTGTGAGGAATGTCAGACACAGAGAGATTCCCTGAAGTTAGGTTCTTGCAAGAGTTTTTGTTCTCCTGTCTGGTGAACGGCAGTGAACAAAGACTCTCTGGGAAGGCTGGGAAGCAAAGACAGGCACCTGCATCACAGTAGCAGCACATTTTGCTTGTCTACATCTAATATGCAGTCAGAGTCTTAACCTGCAAGAAACAAAAGCACTAGCTTACATCAATTCCCTGATTTTTTCAACCTCCACTCTTCTATTGGGAAACCTTTTAAACAAATTACATGCAACAAATTACAGCATCGGTGGTTAGACAGATGTGCTTCTTTATCAGTCTGACAGCAAACAGCAATTTATGCAGGCTCCACTGAAAACCAGGGAGAACTATAATGCAATTGGATACAGTCACATTACCCTACAGATTAACCCATAGCAGCAAAATAAAGCTGTTTTTACTCGACAGCATGTCAGATTTCCAAGTGTACTGGCCCACACCTCTCAGGTGCAAAAGGGACAAACCAGACACATCTCCARCTCAGCTACAGTTTTCAAGACTGGTGCCAAACTAAAATGACAGTCTTACCAGTCCCTCAGCTTTGTCTTGCCAAAAGCCATATCCCAGTGAGACAAATCTGATTATGAAGGTATCATGCTGCAAACACTACTGAGATGCAAGGTCAACAGTTGGAAAACTAGCATTGAAATTGAATTTTAAGCAAAGTATCAACATTTGTATCTGACAAATCTAAGAGCAATACTCCGGACTGAGAACAGAA
This sequence comes from Malurus melanocephalus, assembly GCF_030028575.1. Lineage (NCBI taxonomy): Eukaryota > Metazoa > Chordata > Aves > Passeriformes > Maluridae > Malurus > Malurus melanocephalus. The sequence continues at coordinate 1,276,466 of NW_026623416.1, read as the reverse complement.
TTCCACTGATGGGATTTTACAAGAGACATTTAGCTGCACATAACTCCATTCAACRATACTGAACTCACAAGGTTATCTGGCCATTTTACTGAATAAAGCTTCATCCTATTTCACAAAGCATGGAACAAAAAGTTGGAAATACTCCTAACCCTAACAAGCAGCTATTGCTAGAAACCCCTTAATGTAACTACAATGATTTTCAAGATCGGTTTTGCATGCACTTAAATTTCTTCAGATACACAGCTATCTGAAGGAAGCCTAGTAGATTTTTCATTCATTTATTTAACACACATTAACATGCAAACACTATGCTGGAATAAGGTTGTACAGAGTGCAGCTGTCAAGCTGTCAGCTTTAAGGCTTTCTGTCCTTCTACTTCTGGATTCAGACTACAGATCTCCTCCAGAAGGCTTCTTTTCKGCTGTCTTTCCAGAAGTCAGCACTTAAACAATTTCTACTGACCTGGATTAAATTTCCCACTAACCAAATACAAACCATAACCTGCTGCTAACTACACACRAAACAGTAACCTGCCTGCAGTAAACACCAAACACTGCTGCTATTCTCACTGAGTACATTTGCGTCACTCAAATTCACCAGTTAAATCCAGTGACAAGGATCTTAACATTAAAGTGACTTTATCTGGAACTCACAAAAGCTTTCGAAGCAAACAGACAGATCAAATATTTATGATCAGAAAGATAGGAATATTTTATTGAAACAAGCAAGCAACAATCCCCTGAATAGAGTCCACTTCTTGCCTCTTGTCTTGTATACACAAAACTCCCCATAGGGAGAAGGAATTCTTCTGCAATAAGAGCACCGGCTAACCTGTCTTCAACTAGGATAGTCAGAGCTGAATTGTGAACAGCAGAACTTTTGGAATGTGGATTCAAACATTTTATATTCAAAAACCCTAAAAAGGCAGTCCACAAAGTGTTTGGACGGCTTGCTGTAAGCACACTGGCTTTCTGTATATAAGTCTGGGAAAACTGAAATACTGTGTTTTATAAAAATGCAAAACTAAAAGTGTGTGGGAACGTAAGTGTGTGAGAAGGCCTATTTGTGGACAGCAGCCAGTTGCATTCTTTGTATTCTCATCTGTCATTGCAAACCAGACATTATCAGTGAGAGCAGAAAGAAACTTGAAAATGCTCAGGTTCACAATAAGAGATACTGAGGTAAGTATCTGATGAATTTCTCCTAATGTTATGCTCACAGCCTGGCAACCTCTGGCAGGCGAAGGTCACATCAGAGCCAGATCTGACCATAGAAAACCAAGACTCATCTGCAGGAGCTCTTGCTAACAAGTTTTCTGAAACAGCCCAAGCCTCTGCTTTACATGTTCTGCTCCTGGGGCTTCTAATGGAAAAATCACTGAACTGGCAAGTAACCACGCTGAAGRGCACTGAGCTGTTTGCTCCAGGTGTATGAGTAGGCAACACATCAACCAGAAACTTGCCAGTTTGCCAGAGGCATAAGACAGTTACTAATGCAAAGATCACCATGATAGGRACATTTGCTTCCACTGAATTAACTCCCAGATAAACAGGTCAAAATACTTAGCCAATTGCTTATTTAATCCAAGCCTCACCATTAACGCTTCTTTTCACATCCAGTTTGGAAAGACAGTCTGAAAATATTTCAGGACTAGTGATGCAGAATTCTCGTTTTATTTCTACAAAGTCTATCCACTAGAGAAGCTAAGTTTTGCTTCTGCTCAAATTTTGCCTCAGGTCACCAGAAATCAAACTGCTTTTTACTCAGCTTCCAGATCCAGCTGGATGCCGCCAACTGCTGGGACACAAGGGAACACCAATTATATTTCARTGGCAGGGAGGAGAATTGTTTTGCTTTGAGACTGCAGCAACTGCTACCCAATGGTAAAATTATTCCAGATTTTGCTGCAGGAAAAGCTGGATATGAGAAGATCTTCCTTCCCTCATCTTTTCTTCTGAACAGAAGCCAAGTGACTCAGAAGTGAGCCACTTTCCAGGAATGGGCAGACATTTGCTCCCCTGCCTTGAAGTGAAGGCTTGGCATAACCCCATGATATGAAAACCAATGCCTTCAAACTGCCTGCATCACGACGGAAATACTACTAAAGTCCAAGTATGACTCATTACCCCAGGAAGAAGCATTCAAAGCAGCCTTACATTCCAACAGTCCTGATAAAGAAAAGTTGCTAGGCCAGTCAGAACAGGGGCAGGCAGGGAGAAGACCGTTTATGATAAGTATCAATAAAATAGCAACAAAACCCATTAATATATTCCACAGAAGGTATGTACCAAACTAAAACCATTACCCTGCTCCAGAAGACAGGAAGCGCATGTTTGTCTTTGTGGGTGGGGAGGGATGAGGAAGAGGAGGGGTGGATGTTGGTGGAGTCCAAGGAGGTTGATTTAAAAAACAAAACATGTGGGAAGAAAACCTAACTCCTGGTGGCCTGGAAGAACAGCAGTACTGCTTCTAAATGACATGAAAATTATCCTTGGAGATGTATTGCTCTTTTGGCAGAGGCAAAGAAAGAAAAAAATTAATTTCTTCAGTTCCCTGGAAGCAGAAGTTTATTCTACAAAGCCTTCCCCCTCAACACCTTCTTTTCTGATAAGTAAGCAGTGATTAAACACTAACTGGCAGTTTAAAATTCATAATTTCTGCAGGTTTTGCCTCTTTGGGGGTGCTTAGATGCTRCTTACTTACAAATGTGTAAAGAGTAATTAGGTAAGACACAGACAAAGAGTAGGGATGCCCTTCTTATTTAGATGAGAGGACAAAGAATCAAAAAACACCACACATTTTGTACAAATGTTCAACTGTTCGATCAGTACATTTACTGCCGCTTGACCAGGAGCCACCTCCAGATGCAGCTACAGCCAGTTACATCACAGTGCTCTATTCCTGGTTTGTTTGTAGGTTTTCTTGACCTGTCTGATCCTGTTCAAGGATCCTTGTTCCGAGGCCTAAACAGAGCAATCCAAGTGGCAGCAGCGCAAACCAGAAAATTCAAGATCCTCGTTCCATACTGTGAAACTTCTAAGCTGTGTAACAGAGCATACATKTCTTGTGGTAAGAGGGAATGGAAGCCCTCTGGGAAACAGAGTGCTGTGGCAGGATTTCCATGTACACCAGTTAGTACAAGGGCTTTCATCAGCCCGGGACACAAACTACAGTGTCCCAAAGGACTTACTATAAGATTAGCACAAACAGAATCAATYCTCCTTGAAAACCATTCTAACACCAAAGTCTAAACACCTATTTTAAACAAGCTAAAACTGTCCCATGTCATGACAGAGACTTTTGTAGTGACTATGACTTTCCTGCCGTTAGATCAGTCTTGCTGGTCATGACTGCTACTGATGCTCGCTTGCCAATACTCAGCAACACAGTATCTCACCTTCAAGTAATCACCTTGAGAGAGGAAAGGAGTGAAGAAGAAACCATTCACAATTTAAATGTCCTTTAAAAGTCACATAGAAGGAAGACATTTTCTTGCATCATGTCTGCGTGTGAGAGTCTCTGTTTGGTGAAAGCTTACTCAAAAAGAATCAAATGAGATAAGCATTGACAAAAATTATATTTTTAGTGAGAATATATGTGTGTGTGTATATATATATATATTTATTTATGTACTCAGGATAATACTGCAAGGAATAACCAGATGTGAGCAAAAGGGAGTTTATACGACCAAGACAAAATATGCAACTGTTTCCTGATAGCTGGAGCTTTTATTMAATAAGACTTACGCAGAAGGGAGTTATCTATTCTGCAYGTAACTGACTTCAAGCACAGCCCTACTAAGGGTGTGGGAGAGGGCAGAGAAGGGCAAGTAGATAGAGGCCTCCCTCCAGACTTCCTCTGCACTATGCCCTGTGATACAAACAGTGGGAAAAAGTTCCCTACAGGTACAACTTACATGGCAGAGTAAAGTGGTAGACTTAYGTAGCCAGAAGAAATGCCATATCTGATTGAACAAAGCCAAATGAGATGTATTCTCAGCCAGATGAGACATGTTATCTTCTTTTRGCCACCTGCTAGCATTTCCAATAGMGAGTACAAGGCAGGGAGAAGAACTACTTAATAATTCCTAGAACAGATTTATTCCATAGACCTGGTGGTACATCATTAAAAGGAACACAGAAATGTGAATTGTACATTGCTTTCATCCAGCCTGTGAATGATTGTGTCACAATGATTTAAAAAAACCAAAACCAACCAACAAAAGAAAAACAAAAAATCCCCAACTGCCACCTCAAAACATAGCCTGAGACGTCCCTGATGACTAATGCCCATTAGTTTATTAGTAATTTTTTAAAGAAAAATGCCACAAAGAGAAGTCAAAGCTTTGGAAGCAGTACATAATGCATTTACAAGGGCTCTTTCCTTTCCCTTTCCCYAACCAGCATTCCAGGAAGAGCAGGCACTATCAGTACTGCTTCCTCCTTTGGCAGGACTTAAAAGCCACGAGGCATCTGCATGCTAACCCATCTGGTTTTCCCCTGTTCACTGCAAGGAACAGCCACAGCAATTATTTGCCACAGTGATAATTTGCAGTTTTGCAACTGGCAAGTTGCAAGCAGCAGAGGTCAGTCATGGTGGTTATTTACAGTTTTGCCCACTATTACATGCTTTCCYCAAGGGAAGTGTTGTCCTAGTTGCAATCTTTCTGTTCTGTCATTTAAACTGAGTTACTGGGATAGTCTAGGAACTCTGAGCAGCACCTAAGCACCTAACGAAGATGAATCACCACCTCTTGCACATAAAAGACCTCAGATACAATTTCAAATGTTAAACTCCAATGTAAACCTAAAAGTCCAGCGCCATCCTGCGCATGCATAGTAAGAATCACTAATGCAGACATAAAATATGGTCTTCATTTGCTGTYCAGCCCTGGTGAAAAAATGGTTTAATTTAGCATTCTTCCTTCCCATGATTAGGTGAACAAAGCTGTGCAGCTGTCATTACATGCAACCACAGATTTTACTTATCACAATCCAAGGCCTTGCATGCATTAAAAGACAGCTGACAGCACAGAAAAAGTGTCAGGGATATGAACACTGAAATTACTCGGAAAATGTTTCAAATCATTCTCTTTAGTCTACGATCTCTTTATTCATTGCATCAAGTAGGTCAGCAAGAGACTGATGGAAGGAGAGACTTGTGTCCAGCATTTGTAGGATTTTAAATACTCTACTGAGCTGCGCAGCTGCTMATAATCAGTACCTTGCCTGTGCTTGCAGATTTATCTGTGGTTATTATACCACTCAGGTGAACCCTGACTGGGTGTGCATTCCTAGCTGAAAACCCACTTGCAGAAAAATCTGTCCGTTGCACAGTGTTGGGTTTTCCCCTTGGACARGACTTGTATAACAGTACAGAACATGGAGAAGTGTTTGAGTGTATGCAATGTATGATCTATCACATCATCAAGAGCACTCGTGCCTACACATATACATAAAAACAGCAAATAAATCTGGTAAGCATTCAGCACAGGATCATTAAGAACAGGCGCTGTAAGACAGCAAATGATAATCATGTGCAAACATCATAAATCAGCACTTTTTTTTTCACTTCTTGCAATGGAAGTATCACAAATCCCAAAGAGCAATATTTGATATTTTCCACTTAGGTCAAGCCAGAAAATGTCATATTATTAAAATTCTTTGCAATRATGATCCTGATGCATACAACTGAGTCAACACTTCTGGTAATTTTTTTCAGTTACACTCTTATTTTCCAATATGCATCTCTAGACCACTAACCAGTATGCATGCAAATGTTTACAATGCACAAAACCGTACCCATGGAGACAATTGTGGAAGGCTGGTTTTTTTTTGCTGTGTTTTTTTTATTATTTAACAGAAGGATAAAAAAAGATCCTTTAAAAAAAGGTTGGGAGAAGCTGTCTGTTGATATGCTCTATATTCTACCATGATGCCAGGTTCTCAGTGATGGTGCATTTCACAGCCAAAGGAAAGGGCAATAGTATGTGCTACTCAGCAAAAATATCGTACAAAATCAAGGGTATTTATGAAAGATACCATCTTTTTTTTAACTTCCTCTTCTCTTTCTATTTCAACTGAGGCAGCAGCATAGACACCTTTTAGATAATCTCAGGCTGCATTAGAGCCATAACTGCTACTGCAGGACTTGCTTAGAAAAAGTTCACACTTTCTTGCAGCCCATTCCAGGCAAGTGAAATTGTTGTTAGACTGTACAAAAGACTAGAGCCAGAACAGCACAAAACCCACTGCTGCATCACAGAGATTTTCAAATTATCCACAGAAAATGAATGCAGAACTGAAAGCAAGCCCAGAGTTCCTTCAGGCAAACCTCATTTCCCCCAGGTTTACCTGGGCTGCTTTTAATTGTGAGTGWAACCTGCAACAGCATTAGTTTTGCATGCCTACATCCTGCTTCATAAAACCAAGATGTATGTGSACTCTCCCACTTCAAGGCACCACCACATGAAACTAAGCAATGCATAGTCTTGTTCAGGCCCAGATGACGACTGAGTATTTTAATCTTCTATTTGATTTACATTGATATTATTCAAAAAAATTAGTCACAGTAGCACAACACAGTCCATCAGCAAGTAGAAACTCACTGAAGGCTTACTAGGTCTTTACATGAGTAGGGATAACAGAAATGAACSTACATTTGAGCACACCAACACACACCAAAACCAGATGAGGCTTACCTGACCCCAGCCAGAAAGAACAGGCTGCTCCTGCAGACAATTGCCTCAAATTTAAATTTTGCAGCCAGGATGGTAATGAACAGCTGAGTTTGCACGGATAATTTGGCTCCTCCAAAAGRGCACTTTCAAACAAGAGTTCTTCATAGCCAGAAATCAGAGAATAAGAGAAGCTGTATGCTGTTGCCACCCTACATGAAATGCACAGAGCACAAAAGCTGTGTTTCTCACCACTTCCGACTGAAATTTTAAGTTCATTTTATGACACTGCTGTGACACCACATTAAAATGTTGGTAAACTGTTGTGGCAAGATGTTTAGTCTCTGTGGCAAAAGTAGACACAGAACTAACTGTTTGAATCTTCAACTCTCATTTAAAGATAAGAAAGTACTCATCTGGTTTGGGTTCCCAAACTGAAAAAGGCACAGGAGAAACTGTAGCTACTACATCACAGCTCATGTCAGACTTAATTTGCTGAAGATTTCACTAATACTTTGCCACGAGGGACTTTCAGAGTCTGAATGCAAAACCAGCAGGCAAAATTTTTTTTCATTTACTAGCAAGCTAAGCACAACAAAGATGACAAAATATCAGAGCTGAAATAGTATCTTGTTTTTTCAAAGAACTACTCTCTTTACCAAATGCTTAGCTAATACTTCCCATTTCAGCTTTTTTTGAGCTTGCTTAACTCTTCTGTACAATGCAGCTRAAAAAAACCTGAAGTGATTTAAATAACAGAGAATATAAGGTAACAGAATGATTGAAAAAGTTCTTCTGAGGAAAAAATTCTCACTAGTTTAGAAAAAAAGAAAACCTCAAAAAACAGGATACCCAAGCAGGACCTTTGAGTTGAGCACTGCTAGTTGGGAAAAGGGCAGAAATTCCTTCTGACTTCACAGCATATGTAATGTCCACTAGCTGCCTTTCGAAAACAGTAAATCCAGGTTAGGATAGAACTATCTATTCCCAGAATTGTAATCCTGACACTAACTTGTTTATTAAAATGCTGCTCTTAATCATTTTCACATGTGCACATATGCAAAGCCTCTTTGCAAAAGAATTAGAGGAAAGAGAAAAAGAAAACCAAGCATAATTTTGAAGATAACTTACAAGTGTGACAAGGGATTTTTGTATTACTTTTTGTCCCAWGTGCAAATCTCATTTTTTATTTTGTATCACTGTTCTAGCTCCATACAACAAGTCCCTGTAAAACTYATCAGTGACAGTCTACACCTCCCTTACACTGATGACTTTTCATGTAACAAATTCTCTGCATTCTGCTTTTGAGCCATGTTGCAGGAAAAATAGAGCTGGGACCAGTTTGAGAAGATTGAGAGCTAAACTGATATGTTGGCAAGATGTATCCCTGATGCCCCCCTGACTAATAAAATAACACTCCTCCCCGTCAGACGCAAAAATTAGTCTACAATGCTCTCTTCCTTTGCTGTGGCACACCACAATGGTATCAGTCACCTACGGTTCCATCATACTTCCACCTGGAAAGCACCCAGAATTCTTGCCAACAGAGTCCAGAAGTGTACACATAGGCCGAGTCCAGTCTGGGAGCCCACCTGTTCAGCCYCTGCTCCTCCCCCCAAGAAGTGATAGTGAGCAGCTGTCAGGAATCATACCCCCTTGCTGCAACAGCATGCTTTCAGCGTGGATTCTGCCCATCTAGGGTTACCTCCAAAAAACTGAAATATTTATGGTTAAGCTCCTGCTCAAGCTACATTTCAGCAGACTGTTTCCTTATGCCTCACGGTCACCTGTCTGGTCTTTCCAGAGACAAAGTTTAAAAGGACCAGTATTGGGAACATATTGTCATRGTGGCAAAGCTGGAAATTGATTGAGACTAGACAAACATGGGTTCCAGCAAGCTCRTCTGGGATAAGATGACTCTTACAACCACTTCTCACTTTCACAAATCAGTTGCAGGATCATAAGATAAACTAGGTTAAACAAGATCTCAGGAAGTCATCTTGTTCAATGTTCTACTCTGACTTCATTTTAGCTATGAAGTCAGACAAGGTTACTCACATTCTGCTTTCTCAGTYCAGTTTTGAAAAATTCCAGAGACGGAGATTACACAATCTCACTAGGCAACTTTCTCCGCAGGTTGACTGTCCTCATAGTGAGATTTTTTTTTATGCTGTATWAAATGAATCTCTTATTTCAGTTTATGTTCACTGCCTCTAAGCCTTTCCAGGCATGGAAAAGACAGATGGAGCACCGATTAAATCAGAAGAAATCACAGTCTATAGAGGTCTGCTTACAAGGGAAAATGCGAAAGTTTCATTTTTTATTTACTTTTCCAATTTAAGGGTTTACACAACTCACACCAATCTCTACAGGAAGGCAGAGGATCCCTTAATAGCAATATTCCTTCACATTCAGGCATGTTCTACCTAAGAGAATCCTTTGCAGCAAGATGGAATACATATTTTCTTCCCACTAGATGATCAGAGAACTGAGACACCTTCAAATTCAACATATCTGGTGTTAGAGGGTAGGAGTTGGGGGGAGGAGGGTAGGTGTGAGATGGAAGGGCAGACTAAAATGACTTGAAGAGATCAGCAAGACACAAAATGAGAAAACAAAKAGCTCCTTCACCTTTCCAGACAAAAGAATACCAATATTCCAATGAATACTTCACTGGATTCTTTTCACTCTAGAGTCACAGTTCTCTTTTTCTTATTTCTCAAGAGACAGCTGTTGGAGTTCTAAGATTACAGAYCCCAGTGCTACTCAAACTGCTGCCAGAAGCATTGCCATCTTGAAACGACGGGCAATTTGTATCCAATATTGGAAGCACCAGTGTTCCTAAGAAAAGCAGCCCAAAATCTTGAAACTTAGCTGTGATGGGGTTGGAGTARAGGGAAGACCTGTGATAACTGGCAAGTGAAAACAGACATGGAATMAAAGCAGCAAAGTAAGAAACATAAATACAAGTCCCTATGCCAAAGGCAATGCTGCATGCAAAGCACATGAAAGCACCAAGGAAAAAGCTCCTGCATACATTACACATGTTGCTTGTATGAGCAGATAGATTTTGTCGAACTAACCCCCTTGATCAAAAGTGGCTTGAAACTACTGCTTCCTCACCAACACAAGCTTTCCATACTGCAGGTAAGGGTTAAATAGCATTTTGAGCTTTGTTTTCTCTTGTTTTAAAAGAAAATTTGAGCTCACTGTTTTCTCTTTCCCAAACATCCAAGCATCCATTCCTTCACTTTGCTTTTTGTGCAAGTATATAGGCCAGATTCATGAGACAGTGAGCAAGTAAATTGAATGAAGGAAGTTACAGTCCTTCAACATGCCCCCTCAACTAGTCTACTACAATTCTGTTGTACCTTTCCAAGGTTCTAGACATCTTGTTTCCTTTTTTTTGGAAGTAAACTTTGTCTTAATGTGAACAAGTGCAGAGAAACAGTGAAAAACTCAATTTATATTCAGGCTTGTGATTCAAGTTTCCCATTTAGTCCGTTTCCAGATTATGTCAAATCACAAGAGCAAGATGAAGGTGTTGAAACAGGGAAAAAAACCACCCACAAACAAAACCAACATTAAATTAAACACGCGGTATCAAACAGAGAGCACCTTAAATCTTTCTAGGGGAGGAGACACATTTAAACATAGGGAAATTGTATTAATTTTATGCACAGCTGGTTTCCAACCCAGTTAAGCACCTAGTTAAAGCAACTGTAGTCTCTCCCAACATGACAAACTAGGCTCTAGCCTTTCTGACCTTATGTTCTCACAGTCACTGATGGGGTACAAAGTGTTCATGAAGACAGGAAGAGAAGTATTGATGATTCTCACAACTGGACATGCTTCTAAACTGATCCATTTTCACAGCACTTGTGAGATCTACTGCAGAGAGCTGTGCAGCAGCAGATCCAGCACTATTTCAAACACGTCTCAATTAATGYACATTAGATCTAATGCCAAGGAAGAAGTTCTCTTCTGTAATTGTTCCTAGACAATTTCTTTCCTTCAAATCATTGCCCAATGGAATCTCTGTCCAAAATCCTAGTGAATTAAGAAACAACTTGAAATAGATGCTGAAGCCCAGGAGGTTTCTAATTAATGTTACATCTAGCATACTTTAAAGAAGGAGTACAGCTGTTCAAAGCATGTGTCCTCACTTCTCATGGGGTGCAGGGAATCTGCTCTACAGGATAGCAACAGGTGACAGTGATACTATCACTATTCCCCAAATGGCAGGAATGCTCAGAACACAACAGGYATCCCTTCTTCGTCACTTCTAGGAAGAGGTCCCCAAGATTTCCAGTGCTGCTGTATAGGAAACTCCCAACATCTAAATAAAACCATCTTCTTGCCAGTCACAAGCCTAATTCTGTGTCCTGCTGATCATCAAATCTTACCCGGTGGCTCTCCATATTGCAAATGTTGAGGTAAAAGCACATAYACATCTAACTTCAAGAGTGATATACATCAAAATCCAAGAGTAAAGAGTTACCTTGCACTTTTCCACRCTTCTAAAAGAAAAACAAACACAWAAAACTTGTTCTACTAAAATGACCAGCATGTAGTCATATTCACATCATCTGGAAACAGTACAATAAACATAGCGCTAGTGAGGAATTCACAATATCACATGAGGTGRATTGACAACAGACTAATTCTCATTTTGGGCTGATTTCTAGTAAYGGATAACCTTGTGTTAGATCCTCAAAGAGAATTATAATTGAAACATACAAATGTRGGAAACAAGAGAAGGACCTTAAAGGTTCTGGAAAACTGCCAGCTGTTGAGCTTAGTGGACAAATATACTGCTCCTTCTGTGTTGGCTACAGCTGTCTGCCATGTTCAAATRCAGACAGAGAGCAAATCTTAAACAGAGCCACTACAGGGCTTAAAGACCTGGTTAGCTTGCTAGGCTCAGTAATTTTCAATAGGCCAGAAACAGTCTCCCTARATTTCCATGTTGTACATGCTAATCTAGGCATCCTAATCAAAGCCTTTATCAAAGTAGTTATCATTGCTCTTTTTGTATTATTTGCAGTTGTAAACTYGGTGCCAACAAGCAACATGCCAGAGGCCACCTGGTAAAGGATTTTACAAGATCTGACTCACCACCAATGTGCTTTAGTGACTATTCAGATGAAGTTACATGTCTGAACAAAAATACAGCCTTTCTAGTTACAAGGGAAACTGACACCCAAGACCTTTTGAAGTAGGTGCAGGTTCATGGGAATGCTGTTTTCTCCATATTCCCAGCATTTCTGTGATGGCCTGCATGAAGACAGAGCTACTTCTCCCAGCAAGTCCATGGGAAGCTCCCAGTTAAGGCAGATGCACTGTCTACACTAGGCTGCCTGTCATGCATTAGACATTCCATTGTGATGCAGCCATGGATCCTACCTCAATCCCTAGAAAGACACAGTGAAGTGCAGGAAGGCATTTACTCTTCTAGCACTGTCTGCACCTAGAGAGGAGGCTCAGCTTTCTGCATTCACAGAGAGATTTTGTCCTTGACCTTCTCTCCAAGTGTGAGTTAGTTAGAGGTGCTCACTGCTCTACTACACAGCCAGGATGATAAATGCATAGAAAAAGAAGAAAGAGGATGCTAACGTGAGCCTGTGAACAAAGCTGTGATTTTTCTCTTGGAATTATCTCTAATATCCCGCTGTTTAATTTCAAAAAAGCTCCCATCCCATTGACAGAATGCTCACATTCTTTAAAGCCCCTCCAGAAGAAAACCCTGCCCTTCYTCATCACTCGCTTCCCTATTCTCAATTTTGCTCATAGTGCAAATATGTCATTGCTCAGATTGATGAATGCATTGAAAAATTGCTCTAGAGCATCCCTAAGAATAGATTCCAGCTCTTCAGGTCCTTCTCCCATATCACTCACCTAGCCCTGGAGCATACATACAAGCTCATCTATTCAGCTTGAAACCTGGATTCAGCCTTCCATTTATGGCCAGAAGCCTTTTTGTGACTTATTTAGATTTTACAGTAGTAGTGGCAGCAGTAGTAGTGCAGCATGCTTCTGTTGATCTTGGACTCACCAAATGCAGATCRAGCACCTTCCCTGATCACGTGGGTTAGCACATCCCACCTACAAGATCTAACATTCCCAGTCCCCAGGAAAAACGTGTGACTTCTTCCTCTCTCACCAGATATCCCCACCCCTCTGCTCCTTACCCAGCCATTTTTGATAATGTGGCTCCAAATTATTTTGAGACTTCAAATGACCTGAATTTTACTGTTGCTCAAGTAAGCTGAATTTTATATTATAGCATGTATTACACTAGGCATCTCACACTCAARAGATCATAAGCTGGAAGCAAGGGGATCTCTTCAAATCCAAGCAGCAAGAGGGACAGCAGATGCAGTTTATTATCTCCTTCTTGTAGCCAGTATTCTTTATACCTTAAAATGACACAGTTCTTTGTGCAATAACTTGCCTGACAGCATATCTTCATCTGAATGATGATCCAAAATTAGATCCTTCTCCAAATGCGAGTTCTAGATGCAGCACACAGAAGGCTGTGGTACAGACAGCCTTGATATGGCATTTGATTGCAAATGTTTCATGCACTCTGAGGACTGGTGTTAATTCCCTCTGAAAGGCAGAGATGCCTGAAAGAGCTGTGTCAACATGCACAGCTGTCAGAAGAAAGAGGAAAGGTATACTTGTCAGGCTGTGGCTAGAAGAGGGCCTCATAACTTTTAGTGGATTTTAAAAGCAAAGAAATGCACACATTTTCCCCAACCACAGTCATATCCATGGATTGAGGAAACCTTCTCTCCTCTCAGGTAAGGGATTACCACAGTAAACAAGCAGACTGCTCTCTAGAATTTGACATTTAGTGCTGGCCAATGGGAGTGAATACTCKGGTGGAACTTCTCTTCCCCTAGCATTCCCTGAGAGGAATAGGTGACAGAAAAGCCTGAATGTGATGGTCACTACCACTCTGACCTGAGACTGTCTCAGCATTTCACTTCTGTTCAGATGCAGCATCTCCAACCACTGTTCTCTGGAAAGCCCTCTCTCAAGCACAAAGAACCTCCTACACCTGATCCAGGTAGTGATGCCTGGTTGTAGGCTACTAAGGCAGCACAGCCTTGTTTCTGTGACAGGCCACATGTCATTGCAGCAGCCACTGACACCGGGGGAGAATAAGATCCACSTACCACTCAGGATTCTTAGAAATCAGCATCTTAACTATCTCTACTGCTGTCATGCAAGTCCAGAATSTCACTCAGTGCATAGTCCAGGATACTTTATGTTTGACTTGGAGTTCACAGAGAACTAGTTACACTGGGACATCAAATCTCGAAACAGGTTGTGGACAAGGCAAAGATGCAACAGCTGTTCCTGTGGCTTTGGGTGCACACCCAGCCAAGGTGAGACTTTCACCACACAGCACTTCAGGAGCTGGATTGACAGGGATTCTCTCTGAACCTTTGGCATGGACTTCCTGAAGACAGGACATACACTTATGAATATCAATACCACAGCAGATGTGTGTGGCTGACAAGAGATGATTGCTTCTTATCAACATGCCTTTGTTAGCAACATGCTCTACCTTAGCCTCGGGTCAAGTCTTTCTTTGAGAGATCTTTCCAAACCTTGTCATAGAGGTTCCTTTTTTTCAATCATCACAACCAAAAATCTGAGAACATAGTATTTTTGGGGGACACTATCAGCAGAMGAAACTTCAAACCTGACTGAACCCCATTCTAATCACAGACAGCACAGAAACAGATAGACCATAAATAATTAATTGAAATAAATCGACCTGAAGGACTGCTTTTACTTTTAAATTAAACATCAGATGAGAAAAAATTGCTTAGAGCTACAAGACCACAGAACTTTTAGGGAGAAAGGATAAGCTCTGAATAAAAATATTAGTTATTTCAGACATCACACATTTCTATTCAGATGTAACATTACCTTCTCATATTGAAAGGATGAGGTCTTATTTCATACGACACCTGCTTTTGCCTATTGCTCTATTAACTCAAAGAGCATACAAAATGCGCAAAAGTTTTAGGGTCTTGTTTCAACRACCCTTACAATGGATTTCCAGAGTTCAAGAGTAAGGGTACACCAGTAAACACTGACAAAAAGCTGTTCTATCTTCTATCTCTCCCACAGTGCATTCCACTGGGGTATGCAAATTCCCTCTCTCTAGGATTAAGCCACGTTAAATGCAATCAGAAGGACTTAATCAGATTAGTCAGGCTAAACAGATAGCCATCTGATGTTCTTCCATTCATCAGACAACAAAACTAACAACCATAACAAASAAAGCAGTAAATATTTTGAGCCAAGTTAAACTGCAGTCAAAAGGTCTTCTTCAGAAGAGGCAGATACATAGTAGAACTCACTCAGTAAATATAAACTGAACCTTGAAAAACTCTCCAACAAGATGCCTTTGCATTTTCATTTATCACGTAAAGTGCAAAGGCAACACCTGAGCAATAAAAATAACCCACATAAAACCACATGCTTGAATATAGTCAACACGACCTGATGTCACGGTGGTTTATGGGGAGACCTTCTTTATCCACATTAGGACAAGATGAATGGAAACCAAATACCCAGAACTCAAAACACTAAACATCTTCACAGGTTTATCAATCGTCTTCTACTGGCTCAGTCAAATGCATATTCAGAACACTTGCTCTATCATTAAACAGTTAAACCCTATTTTCAAAAGTGCTTTTAGCATCTTTGAGAGCTCCTCATGTTTCCTTTTTGAGAATATGGAACAGATAGAAGAGCTTACCAGTCGTACTAGGCACCAATTAGGCAAAAGGGTATCTTTTAATTGTAAGGGCTCACAAACCTACTGTCCCTTACTGAAGCTAAGCCATCCAGTGCTGTCCACTGAATCATCTCATTTGTCCTGGAAAAAGAGAGGACAAACTCCAATCCTAAATGCAGGAAGAAATGAGCCACTGCACTGTAAACTTCGTAGTTTAAATTACAAATGCTCATCACTGCTGCATAAACAGCAAGAAATTACTTAGACTAATTTGTTTTTCAGAGAAATTCCTCAACCTACAATGAATAGATTTACACTAGTGAGAAATAAAAGCTCCCAGCCCTTCTGTGAGGTAATGAAAACTTCCTAAGGACAGTTTCCATGTCATTTCCTGTGTGTCTCTTCAGAAATGCTTTAAGAAAAGAAAAATAGGAACACTTGCATGAAAAAAGGATCTTTGCATCCAACAGCCTCATCTTCCCCCACTGATTAATCTTTCCTGAGGGCCCAAAACAGGAGCTGCCAATAGAAAAGGAAAGCATACAATCAACTTAACTGGGCACCAGAGTGACTTTTACCCCAAAATGAGAAAAAGAGGACCTGCTGTACAAATCCAAGAAATGTACCATTGACCTGCATAAAGATGTGTGTTGATTGGTCAAATTGCCACAAATTAAAAACATATGGCCCCATGCCTGAAAACATTTTACAGGATGCACAGCCAACAAGAAGGATATTGATTCAGATAAGGAAAATACATGGAAAACAAAGCTGCATAATGCCAGTACAAGGGGTTCAAATAGTCCAAATGTGTACAACAATGCCAGCACGAACCACTTCCCCATGTGACAGCAAAGGAAGGCCACTACCAAGAATAGTAGTTAAAGGCTCACAGGCGTCCTAATAGTCTCTTGTTTTGACCATTGGTAAAAAAACATCAGAGAAGCAAGGAAGGAAAGAAGAAAGCTACACAAAGATGYAGCTCTGCAGCCCTCCTCTGACAGAGAGAAGACCAAGAAGTCTGAATCTGATTGAGAAAAAAGTYCACAAGCAAATTGATCAACTGCTCTTAAAAAAAGTAACACAATGTCATCCTAAGGGCATCCCTACCACATACACAGATGACAGCCTTCACGTTGCCACAATAAGCAATACACACTCATCTCCCACTGCTCTTATCTTGTTGTCTGATCACGTAACAATACAAAATATCTATATTTAAAAGCGAGGAACAGAGCAGTACTTAYAGGTATAAAGGCACTTGCAGGAAAATGCAATGCTTCCACAGCATTTGCTGTTGCTACCAAAGCATCTTCAGAAATGTGTTTTTCCATGCCAAAGGACATTTGTRTTTCATAGCAGCTATAACATACATGTGAACTGCCATGCAACTAGAGCTCAATGGGCAATTGTCTTTTCTTACCAGCCATTATTCTCTGGGCTTCATATGGTTCCATGTAGCCAGTGTTCTCCCCTTTTCCCATCCTGTTCAACTCACTTTTGGCATCAAACGGATCGGAGTAGTCATCAGCTATCAATACCTGAAAGAGAGGAAAGTAATTGTTACTGAACTGTCCAGTCAGATGTGCAAAACAGAAGGCAATGACATCCTATCAGCAAATAAAAAGTTTCACACAGCTGTATCCTACACCATCTTCAAAGTGCAGGCTGGGTTCATAAGACAAATTCACAGTTTCCACAGATCAGTTACTAAATGGTACTGAAATAGATGTGGGCTCCTATTCACACCAGAAACCTCAGGAGGGCAGACTCCATGTCGAAAAAATTTCTGACTAGCACAAGCAATGGAATTATTAGGATGGACAAATTCGAGCCAACCAGTCAGCAAATTCAACCCAGTGCAAATCTTATAAGTTTGCTAATATTCAGGAAAAAAGCAAACTTGCCCTTGCACATATTTCATCTTCTCTGCTTTTAAGGCTTATCAGTTACAATTGAAAATATTGCTAGAAACTTTAAAATAAATATTCTAAGACTACTCTTTTCACTGCTTTAATAAGAAGCCTTATAATTTTAGGTTTCACCTGAAAAGAAACAAGACACAAAACAAATTTTTTGGCTAAATTTAGATCCTTGAACCCATCTGTGCCATTCTTTCTCCCAAAGGAACATCATATTTACTTGTATTTTGTGAAATGAGACAAAAGGCAGCAGAAAGAAATTATCTGTCAGAATGTATTTTCTTCCTCCACTAGGAGACTAAAAAAAATCTGAAGGTAAGAAAATCTCACACTTGACCTTACATTACTATGCTCTCCTGACCACTGCAAAATCATTGTACGCTGTGTAAGTTTCATGTATAGGTTTTTATCAGTCAATTAAAGTCACAGGAACTGTTCCTCCCTAAAATTGAAGAGGTAGAGGTAATGCCCTGACAAGGGGACAGGGGCAAAGGCAAAAATCCTCATATGAGAATTACTACAGAGGACAGAGAGGTAATGTACGACAGGTAAAAGAGTCTGAAGCAAACGAAGCAGAGACAGGCTTCAGCATCAAAATCCCCACAAAATCATAAAAATCACAGGAGATCACTGCGTCCAACTCATCAGTCTTAGCAGGGCAAGCCTAAAGGGTTCTGCCTTGAAGGTTTATTCTATTTAAGAGGGATTTTTCAACCCAGTTACTTTACATTTTAAGACCAGAGCCAGTAAGATTTACAGCACAGTGTTATTCCAACAGCTTCGATCTTTTGAACAAAGAACCAGGAGTACACTGCCAGCTAAGAGACCAAAGCTGCATCTGCTTCTGACTCCTGCTGCCAGCATACCCCACCAGACAGAGAAGAAAAACAGGACACACAAGTATTTACAGATCAAACACCTGCACAAATGCCACAGAATAAATGAACACTGTATTAGGAAAGGCAGAGATCTTCTTTAAGATTAGGGAACAAAACATCTAATACACTTCAGAGTCATTATCCAGGCCCTGTAACACTGGCACACTGCAATTTTATACTACTTATTTTGCTTATTTTACAACTAGGACTGCTGCTTTAATTATATTTTTTGTATTCTCCTCCACTCAGAGTTTAAGTGACTGGGAGAGTCTTTTTGATCAGAAATCACCATACTGACATGGATCACAAAGAGAGGAAAACATAATTCTTTCTTTCACTTGGTGTCCAAAATTACTCCCTCATTATTTTGAAAAACAGTTAGCACAAAGGGAGAAAGCCCCCTCCCCCCCTGCCTGGCAACATATGCCCAAGCAGCAAATCAAGTGACAGCAGCTGCACACACTTGAGACAAAGACAACAATGTGTATCATGCAGCAGTAATTTCTCCTAGTCACAAGGGCAGGTTTATTTCCAAATGTGAGGCAGTGAAATGCCATCCGTGCTGTCTTCTGATCCGATCCTGTCAAGAGCTGCTAGGTGGTAGCATGTGCTCTGTGCTATTCCCCTACTGTAAATGTTGACATGTAATACTCKCCAATTCTTGGCATAACTACTGGAACATGAAACAGAAAGCAGACTTAACATAGCTATTTGACATTTCTTCTCCTCCACTTGCCAATACTAGAAAGAAAATTATATATATAAGATGCTGCCAAACAAGATCACCCCCGCAAAAAGCCACCCAAAATAGTCCAACCTAAACAACACTCTCCCACAGCAAATCCCAATTCCAGCACTCAGGCAGAAAGAGCAGCCTGCTTTCACCCTTCCTGGAACATTRTAACAAGTGGATTTACAACGCTTAGCTGTCAGAGGGCTCCCYAGCTGACTGTTACTGTTTCCACATATCATAAACTTCAGTAATTTTCAGCCTAGATGYAGCAGCTGGCCAGAGCCAGAATCTGATTTCTTCTATACTTGCTAACAGCTATAAATTCTCCACTTCTAGGAAGTCTCAAGTATTTCTACTTCTTTAAAAAAATCCCCAAAGCTTGGAAACCTCAAATGAGTAAGATTGCTAGTTCTGTGATAACATATTTACTGTAAATGTCTGGACTCCTTTCCACAATGCTATTTCAGGGATAATTTCTCCTGCTTTCTGAGATCTCAGCCAGAAAAAGGCTTCCTATTCTGCAAGTCTTTGTGCCATCTCCATATAAATTACTTCTACCTTAACGAGCTCATCTTCCAAGCCTCTAAGCAGTAGGTCAGACTAAGTACAGACAAAAGCCTTTGATGAAATAGAAAGTTCTGAGTTACATGAATTTTCTAGTCATGGTACACAAAATAAACAAAACACTTGCTTCATGACAGATTAATACACTGTCCCCATCCCCTTCATGCCATCCTCAGAAAGCAAAAGCTTGCCAGGTTCCCTGCACAGATATGACAGGTCCTTGCTTGTGTAGTGAGGTTCTCCAGATCATGATCTTAATCACCTCAATGACACATGGGAAAGATCCACTGTGAGAACACCATGCTGTCACCTCTTCCCTACAGGCATGTAGGAGCAGGTCTTTCTGTGTGATAATCAAAATGCCCCCGCACTCACCAGAGCTCATGAACTTTCCAGAAATGGATATTTGGTGTGCATTTTGTTTGTCTGTGTTTATCCCAACAACCTTTCAACCACTGCCCAGCAAACTGGCARTCAGTCATTTGTTTTGCACAGTCCAGGAGCCAAGGCCAGCACAKGAGACCCCAGGTTAGGGCCTGCATGCAGCATCTCTTCCACACCTTTGATTTTGTGCACTTCCAARGCAAATGGGTAAACTCCTTCAACTGGTCTCCAAAGCCATCTTTGATGTCACTGACTGACAAACACTGGACAGGAAGTAGAAGACAATGAACAACATCCATTGTCTACCAATGCACCCCTCTTCAAAGCGTCAGCTAGTCAGATTATCCAGGTTCTAAAGCTGTTCTTGCCACATCTACCATAGACAYAACCTGAGAAATGGCAACATCTTGAAGTTTTGTAAGCACAGCTAAAGAGAGCACTCATACACAGAGTCTGATCTTTGGAGAAGGACTAATCTAATTTGGCTCCCTGCTCTGCCAAATCCAGCCACCCTCCTCATGGGTCCTCTGTCAAAATGAAAACACGGCTATTAGGAATTCCCATAAGCCAGTCATTCAGACTCCAAATTAATGTCTAAATCAGCTGCATTTGTCAGGGCTATTGTCAAAGATCTGTGGCTTATCTCTTAACAGAATGCAAGATTGACAGGCTGAGAGTGGACTGTGAGTTCCTACAACTGCTGATTCCTGCTCTATGCTAACCTATTCTGTGGCACCCCATACACATATRATACTACTTTCCATCATGTACATGTAGTAGCAGTGGTTTGAGGMATCAGTAATATCAAGCAAAAGAAACTCTAACACACAAATAGAAGTGCAGCAATCAAAAGAAGTTGATAAGGATTTAGAGAACACGCACTCTTCCTAGCAGGTTGCCTGTTAAAACTCAGAAGACAAAGAGTACAGCTCAGCTACCAGACAAGTTGACAAATTAAAAGCCATAACTAGCTAAAAGGTTAATCAGCAGATACAAGATCAAATAAATAAAAATCACCCCACCCCCAGAAAATTMAATAGAAGCTGAGATTGTGGTTGGTTTATCCCCCTATTATATATTAACTAAGTTGCAAACTTCACTGTTGATGCATAGTCTTTGTACTTCTACAGTCTTAAAAAACAGTCTGACAAACATTATCATATTAAATATAAGTTTAAAAGGGTATTTGCATATACAAAAATCATGATTTGCATATGCAGCCAACAGGAAGAAACCAAAGAACACACCTAAATGCATAATTTCACAGGTATCTCCACCTGACTAAACCCACATATTTTAAAGGGAATGAAAAAGAAGGAAACAAATGAGAATTTGCCACACTGAAATATTAGGGATAATCTCTTCTTCAAACTGAAAGCAAATACAGAAGATCACGTATCATTAAAACAGCAACATCAGCGCAGAACCATTAGCTRTTTCACTAATTTAGTGACTATTGTGATTAAGGACACACTATTCTAGAAGAATCCAAGAGGAATTAYGATAAACAACATGTAGGAAAAAAATCTAAAAGAGCCTTCCTGCCCACCAGGCCCTTGGGGGATTTATTAGGGAGACTTTTAAAAAATATTTTATATTATGATTAGATAATAGATATTATTATATTATCATTGTTCAAATCATRGAATGGTTTGGGTTGGAAGGGACCTTAAAGATMATCTAGTTCCAAGCCCCTTTCAATGGGGAGGCACATATTTAAATAAATAAGTGCAGATGATATATTCCTCTTCTAACCTTTATGAGATAAATTTAGGTCAACCAATATCACAGATGAGAGCATGTGTCTGTCAGCAGAGATACAGAATAAAAGGGCAGTTAGAAACTGAGGGTATGTCTCTGAGAGCATCACAGTTAACATATTTAACACAATTTTTATTCACCAAAGACTAGTCGCTACAGTAGAAGTCACTCTATATTATCATAGAAGAGCCTGGGTTGAAAGGATATTAAAGACCATCACACTCCAACCCCTCTGCTGCAGACAGGGACACCTTTAGCTAGACCACAGCCCCATCCAACCTGGCCTTACACACTTCTAGGGATGGGACAGCCACAGCGTCTTTGGGCAATCTGTTCCATCCAGTGCCTCACCACCCTCACAGTGTAATATCTAATGTAAATCTACTCAATTTGAAGCCATTCCTCCTTGCCCTTTCAGTACACGCCCTTGTAAAAAGGCCCTCTTCTGATTTCTTGTAGGCTTCCTTCAGGTACTAGAAGGCTCCATTTAGGTCACCCCAAAGCCTTCTCATYGCCAGGCTGAGAAGRCTAAGAAACCAATTCCTGGTGTCTTAGCCTTTCCTCATATGAGAGGTGCTCTGTCCATCTAATCATCATGATGGCCAACAATGATTAAAAGTATTATATGGGGGGGTTGTTTTTATTTTCTTTGGTTGCTCCTGCTCCAAATTTAGAAATGCAGTTCTACCTGCTTTCCCCTCGGAAAAAAACCAGGTGCTTCCTTGACCCATCCACTCAAGCATTTTAAATTTTAAATTTGAAAATACACCTYCAAGGACTTTTCAATAGATCCAAGAGTTACTGAAGGAACAACAGATAGAATAATCAACAGGTGTTGYTCCCTTTAGAAAACAAAGTTAAAAAAAAAAGTAATAAAAAAATTTTAAAAGTCATATCCCATGTATTTCCATTAGAAGAATGTTTTGTAAGCAATTTTCCACACTTCCTGGACAATGCACAACTACTCCAAAACCACACCTTATGTCTGTTTCCTCATAAATAGTCAGTTCAACASTAACATTTGTAGAAACAGTGACATATCCAGGAAGATCTGCACCACAGTCCTTTCCTATCTCTTGGCAGGATTCACCATCACGCTGTTTCAGCTGCGAGGTCTCATATTACTACCTCCACTTCCACACAGTGCTAGCATACTGTTAAGTCCAGGATACAATCACACTGACAYAGGGCTGCAAAGCAGTCAAAAGTCAAACCATGTTCTTTGCCATGGGGTAACGTTCAGCGTAAGCAAGGATATGTACAAAGGTGTTTAGAGACACAAACATCTCTCCTATGCCATTGTTAGAGAGCCTGAGGAGCAAGGAATCTTGTAAAAACACACATTTCTTCAGTGATCCAAGCAAATATAGTGGTAAAATGGCAACAAGATCTGATTGCAAACTAGAAGATTACACGCAAAGATGATGTTTAAAAAGAGAAACAGTTTCACCTTTCCCCTTTCTCAATCCTTTTTTCTCATTAATCAGGCTAAAATAATTACATAAGTTCCCAATTCTTGCTGTGCCAAATTGCTTATTTAGAGTTAGAATACCCTTTGAATCACAATAAACTGCATAACCTTGGCCTATAGAAGGTTTCACTTCCATATATACATTACAATAGTCCTAATGCTAACAGTTGGCTTGTAAGTTTACCTAAAGTTGGAAAAAGACTATTTTTAGTCTTTCCTCATATGGACAATTTTGAAAAATAGGCTGCAGGTAATATGTGTGTTATCATGTAGTAGTAAGAAATCTGAATTTACGGTGGCCCCACTGTTCTAACAGTGCTGTTTTAGACATGCTTGGAGTCTTGGTACTTCCATGCTCACATGCAAACTTACTTAAACCAGCTCCTGTACGTGCCCATGTGAAAATTCAGAGGACAGTCTACAGAAGCAAATACAATTCATTCTTTCCTGCTGATCATCACCAGWACTCAACCCTGCTTTAGTGTCCCCACAGTATCGCTCTCTCCCACTGATCACTTTCAGCCAGCCATGCCCAGCTGTGTACACATGCTCTCGATCTGAACAGAGCCCCATTCATTCTTTCATGTTGTTGCAGAAGAAGCCATATKTATATGCATTAGAGTCTATCATCAGACTAACTCCACATCCACTTACTGCACAAATTAATCTACTGAATGGGGAAATGCACTCCAGCTTGACAGAGGTAGATCCTGCACTCAGACCCTGCACAACTGTCCTTACTGAAACGTGCTGTTTTTACATAATSTGAGTGCTAATATTCACACTTCACCACAGTTTTTGAACATCAGTTACATGAAGACTGAGGATCCATGAGATCTTCAAGGACATAAAGGAATGGCCTAAAATTGTGTTGGGGAAGTTTAGATTGAGTATTAGCAAAATATTCTTCACCCAGTGGTTGGAACTGGGTCCCCAGGGAAGTGGTCACAGCACCAAGTCTAACAGAGCTCAAGAAGAATTTGGACAAYACTCTCAGCCACSTGGTGTGACTCTGAGGGATGGTTCTGGGCAGGACCAGAAGCTAGACTGAAGGACTCTTGTGGGTCCCTTCCAGCTCAGCATTTTCTGTGTTTCTGTGAATTAAACCACTTTTCTGCTCAAAGAAGGGGTAATACCAAAGATAGACCATGTTGCCCACGCAACTTTTGAAAGCCTCCAGAGACAGAATGTTCACAGTGTCCTTCTCAGCAAYACATATATTTATGTATATAAAATAACAGATAATAATAACTATATACTACATATTTATCACATTTTGYCTATGTGTTTGTACATACATGTAAYGTAGATTTCAGAACTTCACAAATAATTTCAAARTATGTAACAAGAAAACTTAAATTCACTTAAATAAACTTGTAGACTACAGTAGAGACAGCTTGAGATCAGGCAGCAGATGTGCACACCAGAGAGATGTAACATATAGAGATCAGAGAATGTGATAAAGTAGGCATTTGGAATCCATTCATGGATGTTGTGGGTTATACTATGGTTCCCGTGAAGAAGGATGACATGTAAGTGTTGCACTGATGGACTGCTCTGGACTTAAGTCAATAATTTAGTAAAATCCTTTCACAGGTAGCCCCCACGCAGTTTTCACTTTTATTTAAGCTCAGAACCTGTAAGGCAATAAACTTACTGCTGGCATTTTGACTCTTTTCACCTGTCTTCTTTTGCCACCCACAAAAACTTCAACATGCATTCATTTTTAGGAAAGTTTTTTTTTGTTTCACAATCCAATTTATCCTTACTAACATTTAGTCATATACAGATTGTTACTATTTTTTGAGGTTAAACAATATAAAAAATATATCTTCTCCTTGTCTCATACCCTAAGTGGTTTTATCATTCTGAGACATTAACATAAAAACACATGGCAAAAGAGGTGTAATTATAAGCACATAACTCACTACTACTACGACTATTATTTGCTCTAAMCCTTTTGGTAAGCTACTGCTTGTTCACAGATGAAAATTTAACTTTCCCAAGGAATCCTCTAGGGTCTTCTTACATGGCATAACAACCTACAGGCAAAAGAATGATGCAGTAATGATCCTGTTCACTGGGAACCCAGTGGGAGTGAGTCATGGAGATTGGAGACACAAATTGCATGGAAGGGGATGGAAAYGGAACAAAGGTCCACCACCCTGACACATTCCCTCATGGTCATTTGCAATTAGGCATTACCCTTTTCRCAGAATAAGGCCACATGGAAGATGTTTAGTTATACTCTGCCAGTAAACAGTTCAATAAGCACATTTTAGTTCAGAACAGGTGAGCCAGTCCCCTTGTTTGAATCCAGTAGCTGAGCTACATACTTACAAAGGGGTTCATAGGCTTGCTGCAAAGGTATACACATGATACTTTCTTCCAGACGACTACCACTGCCTCCTTAAATCTGTACAAGGTCCAACTGCTTCATATTCCTTCCTGATATCATCTCTCTCTGCTTGGATCTCTATTTGCCCAAAAGTCTGACAATTTGGATGGTTTCCAGAGCTGAGTGTTCAGCTGTGCATAGGGTGCAGATGCCAGGCATAGTTGTAACTGAACAACCTACCACATCACTCCAAAAAGCCCTAAAGTCACCAAGACTCCAAAGGCTCAGGTCATACCTGATTATCTTCCTGTTCACAAGACTGCTGTAGTCCCTTAATCATGAGGCTGACATATGTGAAAAAGTTGCATTTCTAGCTGCATTACAGCTGTACTGTAACAACATAGATACACAGAAAAGATATAGCTAACTGCCTTTATGCATGGCCTTGCCCAAGCAATTCATGCAAGACCAGCAGCCACAAGTATTTTTTTCTTCTTTGACTCCAAGGGGACTCTAGCTTTGATTGAAAGAAGCCACATAGGAGCCACATGCAGAAACAGTTTCAGGGTAGAACCAACTGTAAGGAGAGGCAGCTTGACACTCTCCTGCAATGGATTAAATGTGGGAATAAGACATGGAGGTTCATTTGCTTTTTAGGATCTCTAGCAATAGTATTSTCTTATATAAACAGCCCCAACACTGCTTAGACATCTTACAAGTGTTTTCTCAGTGCACCTTGAAACACCAGCTGCATAATTCTGTTAAATGCACATGACTTCTTCTCAGTTTAAAGAACAAATAGAACATAGACCTTCCATTTACAGAAAGAAGACAAGCATCTTGCCAACCTTTATAACAGTATTTTAATTATATAAATATGTTAATAATGTTCTATGGAGTCTAATCACTTTTATGCAAGATGTTAGAAATTCAAGAAGCATTTCCCTAGCCTAGTGCAAAGGTACTTGTTGCTTAGACATTGGCAGGAAAAGCTTTCATGTCAAATAGCTTTAGCCATCATGCTTACCTAACAGAGAGATCTCTGCACCACATACTTCTGGAGYTGGATCCCACAGAAAGAAAAGCATTTTTTCTTATGCAAGAGTAGAATTCACACATAGTGTTTTCAGACCTTAGTAGACCASCAGCTCTGCTGTCCTGAGAAGTTGCCTGATTGGTTGAACAACTGCCTGCTTGACTGCTGCTGCCACACAACAGTGATTTTGTACTASATCCACTCTGTGTGGAATCAAGTCATTCTCTACTGCATCAGATATCTCCTGTCCTGTTGTCAAAAATTGTGTACTATTTGAAAGCAGCCAAGTGTGCGGTTGAAAAAAATAGCTAGAATTGTTAGGCTGTAGGTGGAACTTTATCTGAACTATCAGGCTATGTTGCGTAAGTCAAATGGAGATTATAGTACAACCTGGAGCTAACAAAATGAACACTAACAATAATTAAAACAGACAAAGCTAACATTTTAAATATGACTTAAAAAATAATAGATCCCAGCTTATGAACTTCAACAACTATATTACAATGTGGACTGCAGAACCAACTGAACACACAGCAACCAGCTGGTAAAAAAAAAACTAGGGAACCAGAAGAAGACCTTGGACCCTAATGTCCCTGTTTGTCCAGAATGTCATGTGAGGGATAGGGAGTTTGGATTGTGAGCATATGACTGTCTAGGGATTTATTGTTCAGAGTCCCTCTCTTGAGGCACTACCAGGTATCATAATCGACCTGTGCAAACAAACCTATCTAATAGAGAAGAGAGATTATTGTCAAAATAACACCTGTGGAAATGGATCTTGCAACTTGCAGTGTTTTCTGCTTTCAATACACAGAACTGTTGCATTGTTTTGTCTCCACTGAACCAAGAGTACAAAATGCTGCTCATTATGAAACAAATTTCTTTTAAAGAACAATTTGCTACAATCCCAGCTTTTAAATTTTAAGAACTTTCTGCAATGAAGTATGATACAGCTTGCCTTTGAATGGTGTCCCAGGTTCTTAAGCTGCAAAACCAGGCAGAGAAATGGTTAGGTTCAAATAAGTAAWAGGTGAAAACATATATGAAATATCCTTTCACACAGACACTTCCCCCTCAGTTATTACTTCATGGATTTAAACACACTACAGTGCCAGATAGAGAACATTCACTCAAGAAAACTTCAGCTCATTTCTTTTGATCTCCATTTCACAAGTGGTTTGCCTATTGAGTTGGTCTTGAACCAAGTATCATGTTTATTCTTACACAAATATAGGAGATGCCAGATTGTTCCAGAATACAACCACATGTTGTTTCAACTTGCCCACRCTCCTTAGCTCCTCTGTGGCAAGCAAATAAGTTAAGCTCTAAAAAGCCAGGATGAAAGACGGCAGCAGTAATTTTTTATCCRCCATACAGTGGGACCTGCATTTGTTTCAACCTTGAATTCTAACACAGCCTGCTCTCCCTTGTCTTAAAGTAAACATCATTGTTAAAATCCCCAAACCCASCTAACTGTATAACCTAAATAATAAAAAGAAATCCACCCCAACAATTTGAATTCAAAGACATCTGGAAATGATGACTCTCCTTCAGGCATCTGTTGTAGAGGTTAGTCACCTCACTATTCTAAGGTGCACAGCAATTTGGRTTTGTCTTCTTCAGCTTTAGTTGATATTTCTACTGCTACACATCAAAATTTCCCGAATCCCAGATACATTACATCTCTGTGATCACATTTACAGTCTTTGTCTAAAATCTTGGAAAAGACAATCACATCTGCCACTGCTTTTAAATCTCCGTCTCCTTTATTCCCTGAATCAGCTAGTTTACAACTTTTCCTCTGGGAATTTCAGCAAACCAGTCTGTCATTATTCATACTTTGCCATTTGCCCTTTATAAGCAACCACACCAAACAAGCACCTTCCTGAATGTCTTTCCCATTCCAGTAACTCTTACATGTATGACACACAGTTGAGCTTTTCAGCCAACTCTTTACTGATGACAAACCACAGAAGATATAAAATTGCACACTGAATTTGTTGAAACCCCTACTTCTCACTTCTCCATTAACATAAAGGAAAACAGCACTCTATCCTTGTAAATGAAACCAGAAAAAAAAACCCACTGAAACACAGATGCTGGAATGGAACACAAGCATTTAACAGACATTACTGGATCATTAAACACCAACATGATTTTATGAAGGCAGACATATATGCCACCTWGAACATTTTCATTCCTAAGGTTTGCTAGCTTGTGCTGTGCTACACACAGATTTTTGTAAAATGTTATTAGCATGTCTATGAATTCTTGTAAACATCAGACYTCTAGTTTTGGGGAGTTTTATTCCATCTTTACTATCTTCTTTATTATATCTTYCTTTGAGAAGCTTATTTACACCTGCTTTGTTTGCTGCTGAATTACAGACACTCTGTTAACTAAATTCCTTACTCTTCCTCCTCAGTGAATCACAGGTGTAGAAAAGAAGCAGTGCCCTCCCTGGCCACTATGACCCCTGCTTACCAAGTTCACCTGTCAAACTCCACATTTCAGGGCTGTGAAATAAGAGAGCTTTCACATCCATTGCTGAGAGAAAATAATGCAATTGAACAAAAGGCAAGTTATGTTGCCTCTCACATCTAAATGTTTTTCCAGGCTGGCACAGTTGGCTTTTTGAGGAACAGTGACAATTTTATTTCTTAGACATGTTCAGATTACCTGCATGTCACATTTAGTTCTCTCTCTTAATAATTGAAAAAAAAACAAAACGTGAACATGACTGAGGATTTTTTCCTACAAGTTTTAGAACCTGCAACAAGGGCTTGGGAGCAGCATACAGATTTATGACTATACAAAGCAGCAGGTAACCTAGCAACAAATATGTAATTTCTGATCTGAAAATTGCTTCACTAGGGTCTAAAATTGAACAATGATTTTTTAAAAATAGAAAGAGAGAGAAACGTTGTGCCCCAGACAGCTGTTTTTGCTGGAAGAGTTTCCCTGAGAGAAGATACGTGCTTTCAATGTAGGAAATTTAAAGAMGACTGAATAGCTTGTAACATATACTGTAAAACATAGTGAGAYGCTAACTTTTAATCAAATACTTCCACAACAGAAGGAACTACACCTATAAAGAGTAAAATACATCCTAGACTTTTCATCTTATATCATCACTTTCACAAGCAGATTTCCTTGGAATTCCACCTGGACAGATACCATTTATCAAGCTGTCATGGAAGTGTGGCAATACAATCATGTTACATATTTAAACATGTGCACACAGATCATTTAGACAGATAGCATTCAGCACATACTTGAAATTCCTGTGATGTGACTATTATACTGAAGTTGAAAAGGCCAATTAACAAAATAAAGGAATATTTATTTCCAATATATAAGAAAAACTAAACTATGCTCACAAGACCAACCCAAATGGGAGAYATGTATTGTGCTTAAAAAATAATTAACGCTACTTCTCTCTATAGCTTGAATGCCTGAGTCCAGCACTTTCCAGTGCTGTGTCCAGAATATTTTGTAAAAATTTGTAGACAATGACCAAAGACAGGATAATATTTGCAACTGAGCAACTATCATGTTTGCTTCAGCGACATGCCAGTTGGAAACACAGTATCATGGAAGTTGCCACGCTTTTGTAACACAGGACTTCGAACTACCTCACCTTTGACAATCAACTAGGAGGCAAAAAAGTTTCTTTATAAACAAATGACAAATTGCCGGCTTCAAAACAGAGAGTATACCTTGGGACAGCATCACTCTTTCTTTTTTCTTCAGTTTATTTTTGTATATGACCACCCCATACCACATGCAGTGGGCTTGAGGCCTCAACTTAGGGTCACAAGCGCAAGGCTTTTCAGGGGACTCTAAGACTCACCAAGCATCCCCCTACAGACTCTCACCCCATCCTGCATGAACACACCAACCCAAGAGCCTTGGTACCCATCATGAGGGCGGCAGTGCATGGTGCCTCAAAGCAGGCCTAGACACACCTGTGGGCCTGTCCCATCACAAGCCACATGAAGTTGAAAGCCAAAAGGACAGGGCACCATCATTCCCGTACCAGTCCTGCACATGCCACGCGTGCCCTGCGATATCAAAAAGGGCCAGGCCACCCACTGAAGGATGACRGAGGGCAGCGGCGACTCCGGATGTACAGAAGCTAGTCTCCTTGACAAAAACCCTTCCAGGGGCTGCCCTAGCCCCAGCCCTACTACCTATCCTACAGGGGTGGGAACAGGAGCACAACACTTACTTTATCTTTCATGGCAGAGGGTGCAGMAATCGTCGGCTGCTTGGAGCCCTTGTTGAGCTTCTTGCCCGCGCCCTCAATGCCTCCAGCGCCGCTCTCCACCTTGATCAGCCGGTGCTTGGGGGAGATGTACTTCACGTCGGGCGGCGTCGCCGGGCGGCGCTCGCTGTGGCTGCGGAAGAGGTGAGGGGAGCCGGTGGTGGGAGGCGTGGCGCAGCACGACGAGGAGGAKGAGGAGGAGGAAGCCTTCAGGGCCGCCTCGCCCAGGTCCTCGGGGGCCGAGTAGTCCGGGCGGCACATGGCGCGCAGCTTGCGCAGGGACGAGCCGGGCCCGCTGTAGGGGTCCTCGAAGTCGCGGTCCTTCTGGGCGCGGTAGGCGCGGAGCAGGTCGCTGGTGTCGTCGCGCAGGCGGCGGCGCGAAAAGCCGGGCGAGGTGTGGTGGTGGAGGTGGAGGTGCGGCGGCCCCTCGGGGCGGGGCGCGCTGCCGGCACCGTTGCGCTTCTCCCGGTAGTCGGGCCGCGGGGGCTGCGGAGGGCTCTTGGTCTTGCTATTGCCCAGGCTGAAGTACTTGTTCAGCCATTTGGCCATCGTCTCTCCGGGTCGCGGCCTCAGCACCGCTGCGCGCTGCCCCCGGCGCCCCGCGCCCCAGCCCCGCTCGCCGCCCGCATGGAGGAGCGGGGCGGCGGGGCGGGCCGGGCGCCCCGCTCCGCGCACTCGCCGCTCTCCCGCTGCCAGCGGCTGGAAGGGCCCCGCCGAGCCCCCCGGCTTCCCGGCGCGACGGAGCCGCTCCCGGCCCGACCCAGGCGCTCGCCGTAGCTCCGCGCCCGCCCCCGCGGCTCCGGGTCTGCCGCGACCTCAGCCCCGCTGCTCCGCGCTGGCAGCGCAGCCCAGCCTGACCTCAGCACGCACCGGAGAGGCGGGGGACGCTTCTGCATGCGGGGCCCGCCCACCGCCGCGGCCGGGCGGGGCCGCGCCAGGTGCCGGCGGGGCGGTGCGGTGCTGAGGGGCCGGCCTGCGCGGGGCGGTGGCGGTGGCGGTGGCGGTGGCGGTGGCGATGTTGCCGCTCTTTGCGATCCGCTGCGGCGGGATCCGCCGAGGTTTCCCCTCTGCGCCCTCGAACGGGCAGGGGAGCGGAGCTGCCGCCGTGAGGAGGCCGGAGGTGCCTTTCTATTCCTTTCCTAGRTGCCTGTCGTCTAGAGTGGCCGGGATACCCGCCACCACCTGCACAGTTTAAACTCTGAATTCTCTACCTGGGCGCMCCTCTTCCCCTCTATGGTGGGGTTTCAGCTGGTCCCTAAAAAGTAACCGAGACCTGGTTTTGGCTAGGGCTAATGCTAAACAAACAGGATATTGCATATCTTTCTTGTGGGTACCTTTCCCATGTGTGTTCCTGGGTAAGGGCTACAGTAAATCAAATGCAGTGTTATACTTGTGTGAACCATGCCGCTCAGATTGTGTGTTGCCATAAGGATTTGTCATCTGGACCACCACAGCTGCAACCACTTAGTATTGCTCTTTTAATCTTTCTCCATCTGGCCAAARGTTAACACATACTACAGCAAGTCTTCTCGAGTTCTCTCTGCCCAGCTGTCATAGGCTCACCTGTATCTTTAGTCCTCATSCCATGGTAGTTTAGTCTGGTCTTACAGAATGCTGGGGACACTGAATGGGTGTTCAGGTGGGGATAGGAAAACCTGCGGGCTGATGTCTTCAGGCCCATTTCTGACCTCTGCCACAACAAAAAAGATAAGCAAAAGGAAGAACTGCTCAGGTGATAGATTGACCTGTGGTGCTTCAATTGTGCATTCTGATCTATGACAGGAGAGATTAATTGCAGTTTTGTTCTGTCTACATTGCACGGTGGAATGCAGTTTCAAATGGAGACCTAGCGAACACCTCACAATTACATTTTTTGGCGTCTTCACTATTCAGAATTCACACCTGCCAATAAAAGCAATAAAAAACCTTTTCATTCCTCCAATGCAAGTCTATGACAGAGTTTTCCAGAACTATACTTCTGTGCAAAGCATCATTTCCCTATTTCTTTGTAAAGCCCATTAATGCAGAGAGATGAGAAAGAAGGGAACCCCTGTTCATATAKACCCCTGCTGAAAATCTGCACAAGAACATCCCAGTTTCATTTGGAGCTGTGGAAAAGCTTTTAATATGATGTGCTGGTTTTGGCTGGGGTTCAGTTAATTTTCTTCACAATAGCTATTATGGAGCTATGTTTGGGATTTGTGCTGAAAACAACAGGGATTTTTTTTTATTGTTGTTACTGCTTACACAGAGCCAAGGCCTTCTCTTCTCACACAGCCCCAGCAGCGAGCAGACTGGGGTTGCACAAGAGCTTGGGATGGGACAAGCCAGGACAGTTGACCCCAACTGACCAGATGGATATTCCACATCATATGGCATTATGCTCAGCATATAACACTGGAGGGAGAAGAAGGAAGGGGGGATCCACAGAGCGACAGCATCCTCTTCCCTAGCATGTTTTCTGCACAGAAGGGTGGCCCAAAATCAGACTTGAGAWGCAACTCTTTCACCCTTTTTTGAAAATAAGAAAGGCAATGACATGCAGTGCTTGGAGAGTGGTGTGAAGATACCAGGTGTTTTGCACTGTTGTTTTCAATCAWTTGGGAGCTGGAGCTCTTTTTGTCTTTTCATATTCAGAAGAGTGAAGGGAAGAGAAGAATAAACTTTTATCTAATTATCATTACAAGTCATCTGTGTATTGCCCTGTTGCATTTTGGCAAACACCTACACAGCTCCCTGTTGGAGTTGTTGAATCCCAATGTCAGACACATACCTATAGCATATTTACACACCCACCCCCAGCCATGAATTATGAGGTCAAAATGGAACTCAGTTATATTCATGAGTTAATTATCTTCATTAAATAAAGATAGACTGGATTTCCATAAGAAGTTTTTATCTGGTTTTATGGACCCTTTTAACATTTCTCTTGGCTGCACATTTCTTTCTAAGGAGCTTCATTCTCTCTGAGTTTGGCCACTATCATTGCAGCTTGCTCAACATAAACATGTCTATGTTTTTCTGAGCTCCTAAGAACAAACCTCCTCCACTGTGAGCACAGATTTAAATTGTAATTCCTTCCTGCAGCATTTTCATCAGCTGGAAAGGAGGATTGCATGCTGCCTTTACTGTCATCAGTAAATGGAAACCTTTTTCTCTTTACATCCTTAGTGCTTGTCTCCTGTCTCTGCTCAGGATATTCATCCTGTCACACTACATTTTTGTTCTCAGAGAAACTTCTTAGCCTGAGCAGTGTCCTGTTTCTTGACAGGCCAGTACCCAGGTCTCTCAGGGAGTTATAAGACTCTCTGTAGCTGCTGATTTGGGAATGGTATATTCTAAACCCTGTGTATGAGAGCAAATTTTTGCCCTGAAGCAAGATGAATCTCAATTTCTTTAAAATTCAAAGGAGCTCATTCCCCAGAAGTCTAACAGCTCCCTAATTCCAGTTCTGCCARTCATGGGAGGGGCAAGAAAGCCCCAGGAGAGCTCCAAAACTCAGCCTGACAGTGTCCCTTGTGGCTCGGTGAGGAACCACATTCTCTCCCCTGCGACGACAAGCAGCTTGTGAGATAAGTGAGCAAAAGCTAACCGATGCAGGGCAGCTTCTCTAATATTTCAGAATTTCTCTTAATTTGCCTCTCAGCCGTATGAGAGGATAGGAACTACGGACATACTGCATAACTGTAGGAAAACACAAACCTGGATAATACCTATGAACGAGGGCAGAATGATCTGCAAGAAAGACATAGCAGAGAAGTAAAGTTAAGAATTCTGTTGTCTGTGTAATTAGAGGTTATTCCAATCTAAGTCTGCAAGGCCCACACCACCTTTGCATGTGCATGAGATGTCTTCCAATCCCAGTCTGCTCATGCATGGTACATCTACACCTACAGGACCCCTAGTCCCTGCTCTGAATCATTTTCACATGGATTTTTGGAGGAAACAGGCTTCATCTTTTTCAGAACTTTGAGCACATTTATGAGTTTTGGTTAGAAGGTTTCCAGCATAGTTTTTTACCAAACATAAGGATACAGGGGTGAGAGTTAAATTTTTCTGTGAAATAACAAATTCTAAAATGTTATGATCTGAATAGAACATTGACTTCTCAGAACTGCATCTCTCAAAGTAGAAATAATTTACAATTTGTTTCAATTTAGGTAATTAGTATAAGAAGATTCTTACCTGTTGATACATGAATATCATTGCACGTAAGTCACTAATTTGTGCTAAGTGTGTGCACTCCTCATCATATTAATTTAATTAAATAATGAAGTTAAGTAGCATCTACTCTGGATTTTATAAGGTCTTGTTTCCTCTCATACTTCTGATTTCCATGTGTAATAAGTGTTGCAGTATATGYAGTGCATTTAAAATTAAGATAAAGAAGAAAAAGTAGCAAGTAGCATGCAGAGAAAAGTACTTTCTGTATTAATAAACACTCAAATGCTTGGCAATGCTGCCAAGTCTAACTTTACAGTTACCTTGCTCGAAAACAAGTCCAAAWTTTTTAGTATCAACTCTTCACACTGAGATATCCACAAGAAAGACTGAAAGGAGAAAATCCTTCTGGTTATTATGGCTTTAGGGTAAACGAATAAACTCATATGCATTCACCATGTTAAGGACAGYCATGACAAAACAGAAAAATGTTTCATTTCTTGAGGCACTTCTTTCTTGGTGACTAATGTCAGTTAGTTGAGAAAGGGTGTGTAGCATCCATAATGCATTTGGATTCCTCRTATTTGTGTATGTTGCATCATACACAAATCATACCCAGGTAATGATTACAGATCAATCTGTTATCCACAGGCTATCAAATTGCTGAATGTTTTCCTTTTTGTGCATGCATATGACTAAATATTGGATTATTAGGAAGTTCTGATATTTCTACTTTCCAGGGTGACATCTTCCTGCAATTAGTTTATTCCCAAGTGAGGACAAATTCTTATACTGTGAGCATGTGWTAGTTATTTAAGTCCAACCAATATGTCCCATTTTCCCATGGGGAAAAAAAATGGGAAATGCAAGAAAAAATTCAAACTAGATACTTCTCTTGAATTCTACTTTTGTGATGATCTCTTTGCCTCCAAGAACAARTTCACATCCAATCATCTTCAGTTTTCTTAAATCACATGGGCTGCTCAAAGTCAGATTTTGAAGAGTTTTGTCACCTACAGATTCCTGCAGAATTTGCAAAAGTAGCTCCATAAGGCCAACTGGATTTAGAATATAGGATGCTTGCAGACATTCCACTTGCCACTTTCTTGCATCTTTAAGTGCCTCTCTTTCCAGAAATCTCTGGCTCAAGTGACCACTATAACCTGCACTGTAGATTTGCTTTGAGCACAGGCAGTCTGGAGTCATTGGAWTTGTGTCCTTCAGTCCCAGTTACCCTTCAAGCAATGATGAATTCTGGCAAAGATRTGGATGCAACAACACAGGGTTCTCCATGGATTGCAGATTTTGGCTGGGATCTTGAAATAGCCTGAACTTGACTGTATAAATGAGAGCTCTGTCATTTTGGTGCAAGCACTTTTCCTTGGAGTTTTTTTT
>NW_026623416.1:1161929-1240015 GCF_030028575.1 Malurus melanocephalus | reverse complement strand
AGAGTGCATATTGCAATGTGAACTTATCTCAGAATTCTGATTTCTCTACTCTGAGTCCCAGTGCAATACAGAACCTTCCATCAGTAACAGGATTTCTGGCACAGTGGGGAGAAGTTGGGCACTGGTACAGAGGCCCAGAGTGGTAATGAGATCTGTATTGCTGGAAAGGGGCCTAAATAGGCAGATTTAGACTGCATATCCAACTTTCAGCAAGACAGTGGTCCAGTGACTTATGGAGGTTCTGTTCAACCTAAAATGAAGCTGCTCTCCTAYCCATATCCTTTTCAGTCCTTGTGTTCCTGTGCTGCATAAGGCAAGACACTGACCCAAAAACCCACATTAGCACAACAGGACAGTTTTCCATGTGATGTACCTGATTGCTACCCTACTGGGATGCTACTATTCAACCTTAAACTGAACACTGTTGTTCTATAATTCTACTCATCAACTGCAACTGCAAGTACAAACTAATTCTTTTGGAGAACCTCAGGAGAATGATGGCACTGGGTTGTAATAACAATTAAAGGTTTATTTTTTAAAAACATGTTTTTGTGATCAGCATAGTRTAGAATTTTATGGTCACAGTAGCACAGGATTTTTGAATCAGTGTAGCACAGTTTTTATAAGTAGCATATCGCTGAATTTAAAATCACAACTGATGTTTCTTAATCACCTGGACTCTCTGCAGATTGGGTGGTTGGGTCGCAGTATCAATAAACCAATAAAATSATCTATAATTAATTCTCAGAGGGAGCATAAAACAGTGGAGGTGTCCCTGGCAACTGGGGGTTCACAGGTTTTGCTGTCTGGCAACTGTTGTGGTCCAAGTCCCAATTAGGGCTTGTAACTGCTTGATTTTACAGAGTACTCTTGATGAGATGGCATGCTTAATTTTTCTCTGGCTGGGTCATCACAACCTGTTTGGCCAGGTGCCTGAGACCTTCAAGGCTATGAGGCAGTGAAAAGTTGGGCTGGTGCCCAGGAACCTTGAGGATGATGCCGAGATGCCTGGGGTGTGAGAGCTTCAAGATGCAGGGGAGGAAGGGGGCTGACACATGACTCCCCAGCTGCAAGAGCAGCTCTTTGCCATATYAAATGGCATTAGTCATGCTAACCACATTGCCATGAGTCAGGAGCGCATGAGTGGGGCAGCAGAAACTGTGCAGGGGAAAAAAAAACAGACCCCAAGTTTCAATAAAGGGGAAATCTTTGATACAGCACGGGGAGAGGTGCAGGATCCTGCTGGCAGTGGTACTGCTGCATTGCTTTAGGTCCATTGTTCAGGAAGAATAATTTTAAAACCATGACAGTTAAATTCCAGAGCCTTCTGATTAAAATTTTTTAAAAATCCCGTTTGTTCTGAACTAATTTCTACTTTCTGTGGGCTAAACGGGTTTTCTAATTAGGAAACACCTCTGTTTTACAGGGTTTTGGAATGCGTGGAAGCAGCAATTTGGAAATTCAAACAGSTCCTGGATTTGCTGGAAATACTGGGAAAAAGAGTTTCTTCATTCCTTTTAACTCTTRTTCACATCAGGCTCAGAATACACAGTTGCTTTTTCAATATGATAATGAAGAAGAAATAGTACTTTACAGGTGTCAACCTGTGTACTTTTGAAGAAAACTATCAGAATACTATCAGAACATTAAAATAATTCCTCTTCATAATTTATTAATTACCAATTTTCACTGGTCAGAGACCRGAAATGAAAGTTGTTCTTAATGATCTTCCTGCAGCAAATTAGAACAGAAGCACAGACAGTTCTGCATGCTAAAAATATTCAATCTGCCTTGATGAATTGCAGGGAGTTGAGGTATAGCTCAAGTACAGAGACTCCAGGAAATTAACACATGCACCCATAAACATTCCTTTGGAAGGCTGAAGCAGACACTACAGCACAGTGAGTTCTGCCTCAGCGACTGGGCAGGTAATCATACTTCAGAAATCCATTAGCGGCAACGACTGGAACAAGAGATATGAGAAATGTCATAGTCTTCTTTTCAAATTGGTCTGTATGAAGCAAGAAAGGAAGGTAATTTTGAACATAGGCTTCCGACAAGCTATCCATCCAGCTGGTGTAATTGAGTCTGGATTCTACAAAGACACAAAGCATAATTCTGTAATTAAACACTAAATCATAACAACTGCAATAAGGTTTTGGATTAAGTTTCTGCATGCAACTTTGCCTCTAACATTTCCAAATGTACAGTGCAAACTGAGTATCTATTAATTTATCAGCTCTGTTTTAACATTTCTCTAGTTCAAGCAGAACAATGAATTAATGACGCTCAGAATTCTTGTTCTGCTTCATTTTCATGATGTTTCGGGTATCACAGAAAGAGGAACAGTTCTRCTGTTCTATTTTTCAGATTGGCCATGCACGTGCCCTTATACCACTATTGGAAGATRAGCTGCAGATTCTGCTGTTGATTTCTTGCTCTTTGAGGATCTAATGAAAAAGAATGCTTTTCCAGTTAATCCAGGTCAAGTGTTGCTTCATACCTCTTAAAGTCAGCAACAGTCATTTTCAATGTGTTTGTCTTTCCTGGTGCTCTTCTGTGCAGTAAATAGCTGCTATAGTCCTTCTTTGGTTCACAAGCTCCTTGATTCACAGCTTTCCTATCAGGTTCTGAATATCCAGCAGTAACACAAACCATATTGTAGCTCCCGATTGCACTGTGTTGACAAAAAGGACTTTGCCTCTCAACACCTGCATTTTCCCACAGTTAGAGTTTGTAGGTCATTTTTTCTTCTGTAGCTTGTACAAAAGAGGAGAATGGTCTGTAACCAAACCACATACCAATGAGTTTCATAATGATCAAGCTTCTACAATGGAAACATATACACAATAGCAGCTGAAGCCTAAAATTCTGTTTTTATAAAGAGAAGTGGTTTGGTGACTTGTGCAAGGCAACCAAGACAGCTCAGATTCTTTATTAAATTACTCCKATGCTTTGAGTCATTGTCCTCCTCTCTGACATTTCATTCCACTGGACTCAATTTAAGGTTAATTGCTCCCATTTACCAAGTGTTTGCTGGCTTATATGTGGCCGTGTTACATAATGAGAGATTTTGYAATTGCCTTGAGAATAATGCATATGCAGATTTGCATTTTAGCATGCTTGGAAACCATAGAAGGAGTTTTAAGCAGAATCAGATTGTTCAAATGCAGTCAAATGGCTGATTTCTCAATTAGGATAATGAAACTCACACAAATAATATAACTCACCCAAAAGCCAGCATTTTTTCTGCACACACATATTACAGCCTYTGCACTTGCATTGRTTTTGTTTGAGGTGGAGTTAATTTTCTCACAGCAGCCCTCACAGTGCTGGGCACTGCATTRGCAGCTGGAATGGTGTTGGTAACACAGCAGCRCCTCGGCTGWTGCTGAGCAGAGCTGGTGCAGCAGCAGCCTCTCTCTCCAGCATTCCACTCCTCACCAGCAGGCCGGGATGGATGAGATTTTGGGAGGGGACATGGCTGGGACAGCCAACCCAAACTGACCAGAGGGGGATTCCACACCGTAGGGTGTCTGTCCAGGTACAAAATCCAAGGAGAAGGAAGAAGAATGTGTGGCATTCATTACTTATGTTGTTTGCCCTTTGGAGCATTTACTATGAGTACTGAAGCCCTGCTTCCCAGAAAGTGGCTAGATAACACTTGCTGGTGGCAAATAAAGAATAACTAWCATCTTTCAGGTTTTTKTATTCCTTTGCTTGCACACGKGCAACATTCTGTTTGGCTTTAYTAAACTGCCTTTWTCTCCACCTATGRGAGTTTGTCTGACATCTTATWTTCTTTCTGCTCCCATCCTGCTGAGGAGAGTCATAGAATGGTTTGGAGGCTCCTGGCTCCCAGACAAGGTCACTCTGCCATATCACTGGCCCCTTGAAGYCCCCAGAGTTCACCAAGTTTTTGAAGAATATTCATAGTTTGAACCATGAAGAGACTAGTGGCTGCTGATTATCCACTGAGGACTCCATAAAAATCCATCTTAGACGACAAAAAAAAAAACAAAAAAAAAAACCAAAAAAAAACAAACAAAAAAAACCCCCTTTTTTTTAGAGAAAAGGTGTTGGTGATCCTTGGTATCTCCCTTTAAAACATTCATTGCAAGTTCAAGTTGGAGGATGTCTGTCAGTTGGTGTCTGTGTTTACTTTTAATAAGGAATGGTAAAATGCAGTGGCTTTTTAAATTAAAAAATATTTTTAACRTGTTGTACATTTTCCCCAGAAACTTACAGAGTACTTTGGCAGAATTCAGACTAGRCTTTCTTTTTCAACAACCCTATGTGAAGGATTGAATCATTTGAATAGTTTGGGTTGGAAAGGACATTTAAAATCATCTGGCCCAACTCACCTCTGCAATGAGCAGGGACATTCTTCAACTAGATCAAATTGCTCAGAGCTTTGTCCAACCTGATCACTTCTGAAATGGCCCAAAGCAAAAAAAGCAGTATTTGCAAAAATTTCCTGAGGAAAATCTCATCTCTTTAACTATCCCAATCTTTATGAACTCTTCTGTAATGTAACAGTAAGCTGTGAGTATTATGTCATCTATTATAATTTGACAAAATTCCATCTGTCAATACCAACAGTCACCTGCTTTGAAGGGACAGACATACCACAACTAGAGTTATATCCACCTGTTGCTAGCCATGAGACATAATGCCCCGTGGAGAGAAACAATGAGATAAGAGTGTATGTGCACTCTGCATAGCTCTTACACAGCGAATAATTCACTTGCTCTTGCTTTCTCAAATAGTCTGTCRTTCATCTTCTCAAAGTGGGGAGTAGGTGGAACAGAAACTTTTGAGGTGAACTGACAGAGAAACTTTCTCTGCAGGCTGTGAATCTCCTAGAGCCTACTCTGAGGCACTGTTTTTGACAWTACTAGATATCTGTTGGCAAACAGCAATAAAGAAGAATAGACTTTGCTACTATTCCCACATGAACAGACATAAGAAATGTGCCATTTTTTGCCCACAGAAGACAATGTCACAACTGTGGCCATAATGCAGTTGCCTAAAAGAGGGGATCTCAAGTGTGTATAGATGCTTCCTCACTTTTCAATAGCCAGTGTGCTGGGTTGAGGTGGGATGCCAGGTGCCCACCAACACCACTTTATCACTTCCCTCCTCAGCTGAACAGGGGAGAGAAAATAGGACCAAACATGCATGGGTCAAGATAAGGACAGGAAGAGATCAGAGATAAAGCAGACTTGAAATGGGGAAATTAGTTTAATTGATTGACAGTCAAATCAGAATGAGATAATGACAAATTAACTCAAATTTTAAAACACCTTCCCTCCATCCCTCCTTCCTTCCTGGGYTTAATTTGACTCCCTATTCTCTCCACCTCCTCCGTTTCCTATCAGCGCAAGARGATGTGGAATGTGGGTTGAGATCAGCTTTTCACACATCTCTTCTGCTCCTTCCTCCTCACAGGAAGGACTCCTCACACTCTCACTGCTGCAGTGTGGGGTTCCTCCCAAARGAGACAGTTCCAGCATGGAACAGACTTTCAGCAGGGTCACAGCCTCCTGCAGGCACATCCACCTGCTCCAGCACCAGGGCAAAATAGCGTTGCTAAAGGGAAGGCATGGTCTGCATCCACACTGCACCTTKCTCCTCAACAGCACTTCTACCCACAGGCCACTGGAAAGCTGACTGACCACATGCCCAGCAGCACAAAAGTAGTGGCTGGGATCATGAATCTGCTTTCTGTCTGTCACAAAGAAGCTTTTGAGAGGATTTTAGAGTGGGACTGGATTGTGCATCACTACAGATATTCCTGGCACAGTTTCCCACTGCTGAAAGAAGTATCATATGTGTCAGTCTCCAATGACTGAATCCAGCTTTGAGGAATAACTCTTGCCATAAAAATAAACTAGAACATACAGATAAATCAATTTTGCAAGACTGCAACTTGTAAGCTCCTTTAAAACATTAACCAATTTTTTGAGTTTAGAAAGAGTTTATCACTCTTTCACTCATGATACTACATTCCCTTATGAACTGYCATTTTGCCTTCTACACTGTCTCAATAAAACATGATTCTTTTGGATACCAGGGTTTCAAATCCTTTTAATTCCTGGCCCTGAGTCCAGATGGTTGTTATCCAGGAGTTACTCAGTTCTGACCATAAACTTGCTTGACTCAAGGCCTGTAATAACCAWTATGTCTGTAACTGGCATTAATTTTCTAGTAATTCTAATGGAGCCTGAATATTTGTTTTAATTGAACAAAAAAACCCAAAGAAAATCGTGTCTCATTGTAATCTCCTATAGTCATCACTGCTTTCCCAAACTGATGTGAGGTATTATGAGAGGAGGAACAATGCTTACATAATTGCAAAACTGCAATGGTATGTGTTGTTTGTTGCAGAAAAAAACCAAAACATAACTACTGTCTTCCTAATAATAGAAGAATTGTGGAATAAAGCGAAGCTTCTTTTCATAAGAAACACTGAAAWTCCTAATTATATTATTGTGAATCATCATGAAAAGTCACAGCATTCCAGAAATATCAAAGGTAAAAGGTAGATTACTTATTTTGCAGTGCAAGATCCTACACCTTGGTCATGGCAATAGCAGCCAAAGCTACGTGTTGGTGGAGAAGTGACTGCGAGCAGCCCTGTGGGAAGGATTTGGGGGTGCTGTGGGTGAGAGGCTGGACATGACCCRGCCATGGCACTGCCAGCCCAGAGAGACAAACGTGTCCTGGGCTGCATCCAAAGCAGCGTGGGCAGCAGGGGAGGGAGGGGATTGTGCCCCTCTGCTCTGCTCTGCTCTGCTGAGACCCCACCTGGAACACTCCACCCAGCTCGGGAGTCCTAGCAAAAGCCCATAGGAGGGCCGCAAAGTTGACAAAAGGATTTTGTGAGGGAACACCTCCATCACAAAGACAGGCTGAGAAATCTGGGTCTGCTTTTTCTGGATAAGGCTGTGAAGAGACCTCAGGGCAACCTTCCAGTATCTGCAGGATCCTACAGGTAAAAAGGAAGGGGACCCTTCATGAGGAACTGTAGTGACTGCAAAAGGAGTAA
The DNA here is from genome assembly GCF_030028575.1 of Malurus melanocephalus. Lineage (NCBI taxonomy): Eukaryota > Metazoa > Chordata > Aves > Passeriformes > Maluridae > Malurus > Malurus melanocephalus. Next base: position 1,232,964 of record NW_026623416.1, on the reverse strand, counting down.
TGCATGCAAACTAAAAAACGGGAAATTTAGATTAGATATTAGGAAGAATTTCTTTACTGTGAGGAGATGAGACACTGGAACAAGTTGCCCAGGGAGGTTGTGGATGTCCCAACCCTGGCACTGGTCAAAGCCAATTTTGGTAAGGTCTGGAGCAAACTGGTATACTGGAAGTGTCCCTCCCCATGGCAGCATGGGACTACTCGATCTTTAAGGTCCCTACCTTAACKTTCCATAAATAGTAAATTAAGTCCGTAAACATGTTTCATGTAACAATTTTGCTATGAAAGTTATTTTCAAAGAGTAATAATATGAATTGAAATAAAAATACAGAGAAAAGAAATAGCCTTAATCCATATTTTCCTGCAGAAAATTTTTCTTCACAGAAATTGAAGTGTTTCTGTAACATCATTTCCTTTTTTTAGCTAAGAACTGGACTTTGGCAACCCCAGGAACTTATCACAGTTTCACAAATTTATATATATCTGTCTAAATAACAAAGCTGGTTGAACAACAATCTTGCCTGGGAGACTGGTAAGAATGAGAAGTTCTAAACATTAGTAATATTAATTTGAACATTTTTTGTAGTGCGTTGACACTAGCTGGATGCCAGGCACTCACCCAAGCAGCTAGCTCACTCCCCTCTGAAGCTGGACAGGGGAGAGAAAATACAACAAAGGGTTCATGAGTTGAGATAAGGAACGGGAGAGGTCCTTTTCCTCATTTTTATTTTAATTAGAAARTCAGTTTTCCAATAAGGGCATTGTAAATTGTGAGAAAAAAGGCCTTTGACTAAGTGGTTTACTTTTCAAGCAGTCATAAAAATGTGTTAGTAGGAAACCAATGAGCTATGTTTCTGTCTATGTGTGTGAATTACAATTAGATTAAAACATAATATATTGTTATCAAACACTTCTTAGCAATTTCCCTCTTTCCATTCTTTTTTCTTTCCCGCTTTCCAGTGAGCTTGAAATTTTTTCCAGCTGATTTGGAGTACTTGACTGGAAAGAGACTACATGACATTACATTTTACTCTTTCGGGTTGAAYCACGACCTGCTGCCTCAGCCCTGTAAATGCAAACTGCAGCTGCATCTCAGAATTCATACATTCTTGTATTTTTCCTCCTAAGTATTCTTTCCCTGACTTTCCATTAAGGTAAAGTACATATATTTTAACCCTATTACTATTCTGCTGATTAGTACACTACAAATTATGTTGYAAAATTATGTCTGGCAAAATGATCACAGAAGGCAAAGCAAGTAGAAAATTACTTTTCTGCCTCTCTCTGACTAAGAGATTTAAAAGAGAAAAATTAACATCTGTTCACCTAGATAAGGAAACAACTGGCCTTCTGTTAGAAGGCAAACAGAACTTTGCCAGAGTGGTTACAACACAAAGAACTGACATTTTGGTTAATATTTARTAAGAGCATGTCCTTAGGTATAGTCTTGTTTTGTCCCATCTGCTGCTTATTAGCTATAATAACGTCAAACAAGGCCACTTCCAATGTAACACATCTCTCTGATAAGCGGTTCTTATGCTTGCAATGTTAAATAGGAGTGCAAATGTCTTCATTGACCTTTCTTATTGCTTAATTATGCCAGCTGGTTCATTTAAATAGTAGAGTGTAGCAGTTCTGCTCCTCGGYGAGTGATGAAAACTCCTCAGATGTTTTCTCCACCACTCTGTTCATGGACCAGAACACTGTTTCTTTCCTTTGTGACCTCATGGACTCAGAGGCTTTAGCTYGTGTGTTAACATGAGCTACCCCAGCTCAGCAGTGAATGCCATAGATGGCTAACAATTAGCTTGGTCAGGAAGGACAGATTGTCAGAAAGGCAGAGTGATAAATAGCGGGTGAAATCATCTCTGTCTTGTATATTGGGCAGAGTTYCAGCTATTTGAAAAAACACAGCATGTGTGTTCATTCAGCTGGTAAYTTGAACTGAAATCATTAGCTTCTAAAATTAAAACTTGGCTGCCTTTTGTATTAGTCAAGTGTAAATTCATTGGAGAATTAATAATGAGTGAAAATATTATTTCATTACATATATATATGTGAAATATTTACATTGCAGATTTATAATTCTGAATATTTTCTTTWGCTTTTATAAAACTCATATTATTTTCAAGAAAAAAAACTCACAAAATCATAGGCCGTCATCTCACRGCAAGCTATTTGCTGAAAGCAAACATGAAGTTTTATTTTACCACTGAGTCAGTATGAGAGAAAAGTATCAAGTACATTAAGGTGCATTAAACAAAATCCCAGTAAATATTACTAAGATAAGCATCAATTCTGTGGCTGGGACAGATACACTAGACCCCCAACCATGCCTTTGTTCAGACTGACTAAGGAGCAACAGGCATCATGCCTGTGGTGAACCTGCATGCCATTAAGYTCCTGGCTCATGTTTAAAGGAGTGAAAGTGCCTCAGAAAAGTATTTCCAGAGATGGTTTCACAACCCAAAAGAACAAGATAATTAAAGTACAGAACAAGGTGATACAGCTGAAATTAAGACATCTGTCTTGTCTTTGTTCCTGACTAGCAGCCAACTACTTCACTATTTAAGTAGTACCATCAGGACGGGCCCAATTTGCGCTCTCTCTGAACTGCAGCTGGACTGCATGCCAGGTGACTTTCCTCTTCTGCAGGGATACTTCATGAGGTTTGAAATTCTTTACCTGAGACTAGGGTATCCTTTCTTACCCAAGGTGGAGACATCTCTTACACGTGACAGAGTCTTGGAAAGTGACTGAAATAGCGCAGATTTAACAGTAATTAAACATTACTAATCCATGTAGCTGATCAATATTATTGTTATAAGCATGGCATAGCTAATTCCATTGCACATAAACCTAACACTAAGACTGGACTTAGCCATCCCTAGGATTCATAAGGAGTTTGGATAGGAGGTGGCCTGTTCTGAGCCTTGTGACTTAATGAGGGATTCTCCCTTATTGCTTGTGTCTCTGGTCTCTCTGTGAATCGCTCTAACTCAATTCTCTTGTATTTTAGCAAAAAATTTTTTTTTTGTTTTCTGACTGCTGTTCTACTGCAATACTGCATGCTTCTTGTTCCTTCAGCTCAACAGAATTAAAAAGGCTGGAGATGACTAGTACCAACAAGAAGCCTGTACCTTGAACTGCTCAGTAAATAGTCCTCTGTGGCATGTGCTCTCACCTGATTTAAGTGATTTGCAGCTCTTTGAACCTTCAAAGGAAAAAATACACTTGCAAATACAGGCTTCTAAAATGATGTCAAATCGCTAAAATCCTGTCAACATAACAATGCTCTGATTATCACATCTCTCCCACAATAACTCTGAGGGACCTGTAGGTTCTTCTCCTTAGATCACCTCTGAAAAGCAATGTGCTGTTATCCAAGTTGCATCAGCCTTGTGGGATACTCAGATAACTTCTGAGATAGCTACCAGCCAGATTTACTAATGAGAAGAGCTTCTCAATGAGATTCTAGCTTTACCTTTTTCTGTCCTAACTTGGGTTTTAATAAACTGTGTTTTCTACTTTCCTCTTTTGCATTTCTTTTAATGAGTTATTCATAATGTGGATAGCTGTGAGGACCAAGGAGCTGTCTCTATCACAGAGGCAGAGAGAAATAAAGATAAAATATATGTGATTGTCTACTGCAACTGCAGAAGAAACTTAGGCATTCAGTCCATACAGTCTTGTGGGACATGAACAAAGAACTAGATAAAGGTAGCAGTTTTAACTTAATTTACAGGGTGATCAAAATAATGCAGTCATTCTTCTAACAGCAACAAACAAATAAATTTTACAAAAATTTTGTTTAACAAGTTATTCTTACTGGCTGTCAGGGTAAAGGAGTACTTTAAATTGGAATTATCTTGCTGTATGCAAAAGGAAAATTTGAAAAAACCTCAATTATGAGAAACACTGCAATGATACAGTTTCAATAATCTAATTATTCCTGAAAAAAATATATTCATCTTCACACATTCGAATCAGCATTTTTCTCTGTTAGAACTATTTTTTCTGGGAGTACAGTTTACTTTTTCTGAGGGTGAGTTAGAAGATGTTTAGACATCAACAACAAACTAGAGGCACAGAATACCACAATTAATCTCATTAAACTGGTGTCTTAGAGTATTGGAGCATGACAGGATGATAAAAGGAAAAAAGATGAGGTAAAATTTGGATATTTATCTAATAATTGGTAACAGTTTAGCCCAATGCCTGTGTTAGCTCAGTCTTTTTCTATATAGTATGATATGAGCTACTTCAAATGAATTGCAATAAGCAATATTTCTTACTATGTAATATGTGTAGCCCGTCTCAAATTACACAGAAAGAGATTTAAACTTCTGATAACTGCATTCGTGTTCAGGCTTTACTTCAGAAAATATACCTTGCTCACRAAATAGACATGCATATGATCAATGATCCCTATCTCGCACAAGTTTTCTGGAAGATGAAGAGGTGTGTTTCCATTTGTTCCTTTGTTTCCTATGCTTATTTATTAATCACTGGCAATGGGCTGCCTTTAGAGACCACACACTGGGCCAAAGGATTTAATACCAAATGGAGTTCTTAAACTAAGAAATTCTTATTAAAATCAAAGTGAATTTCTTATTGAGAAAACTGCCCTAAAATGAGTTATTTTAATTACTATTAAAAAGTTCTACAAAATTCAGTAGTTGCATGATAGTACAACTTCCTCTGTTCCTTGATRTAAAACCTATCTCAAGGAAACTGTAGTCAAAAGGCATGAGCAGACCTTTTTATAAATAAGAGCCATAATGTGCTGGAGCATTGCTTTGCAGAAAATCAAACTCACCTTACTCCTGTGATCTTACAAATTTTCACAAGTCACTGGTTAGGAAGATGCATCTTCTTRTGCACAGCCTTAGAAGTCAAGATAGGGAAAACTCACAACTCACTGGTATGGTTACCTAGTTGAAAGCCATGGTTTATCTTGTCTACTGTATTTGATACAAACTGATTCTCGGGTAAAGGTTCTTGACTGAAGCTGAGCCAGATCAGGCACTGATTAACATTTCTTTATTTAGTTGTCTCTAAGCCTCCAGAGAAACATGGATTTTAGCTGTAAACCAATGGAATTGGTTCACCATCACTAGGGGCATCGGACAGCTGGGGAAAACTCTCAATAGCATCAGACTGGCTGCTGAATCCAGTTMTGATCCGGTCTAAACACAGAAGAACAGAGGAAACTAAGCCTCTGCAAATAAAGAGGATCAAACCCCAAAAGGTTAGAGATATACCCCAAAAAAYGTGATTAAAACCAGACAAGGTTTTATGGTGTTGCCAGAAAAACGAATGTATTTTATTTAACAGTAAGAGACGCAAAGACAAAGAAAGAGAAAAGGAAGAAATAGAAAAGGGAGAGGGGGGAGGGGGGCGGGGTGGGGGGGAAGAGGGACAGGGAGAAATTGACAGGTGTTCGACAGAAAAGACAGAAATGTACCACCCTTCCTAGGGACCCAAAGACATCTCATTGTTCCCCTCCATGTGTTGGTCTGGGTGGTGAGAATCCCTGCCACGCCACCACGTCAAAGAGTGGTGAATCCATGGAAYAATACACATTTTGGGCAGGTGGGAACGCCCRTGTGTCTCTCTTGCAACGCTGTGGRTCTGTTGCACCAYCCCTGTGCAGGGTCTGGGGGTCCCTTTGGGTGGCTTTGATGGGCCATGAYCCCCCYKKKSYKSYCYTYCYKGGMWKRRSYTTTYCCSGGKKSMRGGSCCCCCCTGAGCTCCTCTGCACAGYGGAGATGGCGTTCACTGCCTCGGACCAGAGGCTTTCTCACCACACACCCCAAACCTCTCCCCTGCCCATCCTTTGGKGTGAGGGTCAGTGCTGGCCTGGCAGCTGAGAGYCCTGGGGCTGTGGGCTGCACCMCAAAGGTGCCCAGCACGATCCCTCTGTGRATGWRTTCTTCTCTCCCAGCTCTGAATTGTTACCTACCTCATCTTTGCCAGGGCTGCACTCAGGGTTTTGATGGTTTTCTCTGTTCCTTTTGTAATAAAATGTAAAATATGCAAACATYTTGCTATAAYATGCAAAAAGTCCCTAATGAAAATGTTYAAGCCATAAACTATAATATTTCAGTCTCTAACACAGGTTAAAAAATTGGTATGATGTCTGATATATCTGACCTAAGTGAGAAAAGATGTAAGTGTCTCTGTTCTCTGCTGGTGGTTGTGATTTGGCTGTAGTGTTAATTCAGAAAGAAAATCTCAGAACAAATACTCAAATCTGGTGAAGCTGATGAGAGCAAACGTACACATGCACACTGGCAGGAATCTTGAGAAGTTCTCCCTGTTTCAAAACTGGCCAATGTGTTTGGAATTGGAAAGAGCATCATCTGTAAAAACATGGAAGGGCTGCAAGTATGTTATTGTCAYGATAAAAYGCTGTAAATACCAGCCTGGAGATAYGCAAATTAACAATAAAAAAATGWGTAGGTATTTTTCSTGATTTTCTTCTATTCTTCTCTTCAAATTAGTTTTATTTTTGTCTTTTACAGTTTTGGTAACAGGAAAAAATGCATGTGATATTGCTAAAAGTTTTTGGGTGCAGGCTGAATTGATTCAGCTGTAAGAAAGGAGGACAGACAAAACAGATTTATTTGAGATTTACTAGATTSCTTCACAGGTGCTTCCAGACTTACTACAGAGAAACAGTCCAATAGAAAATACATGATAATGGGTCAAAGGATTTCATTCTGCTTTTGGCTCTGTCTGTGACTGCTAATGTGACTCTAAGTCAAATGATTTCTTCAGGTTTTCTCACTCTAAACTCTCTCATATCCTTCTGTTAAGATTTCACACTCTGCTTAAAATTTCTCTTGAAAGCTGTTTTTGCAACAGTGGACTAAAATGGAGTCTCCTCTCTGTGGTAGTCTGAAAAAWTCTCTAGAATAAAGTCAGAAGCCTGGGAGAAGAGTGTACTGGTTTCAACTCTTTTCCTATGTGGCAAGCTCTTAATTCAGTTTCTGCACTAGCTGAAAATGTTTTTCTACACTTTGTTATTTTAGGATTTTCAAAATAGCTAAGGCACCAATAGGTGAAATAAATGGTGTGCAATATCACACCCTGTATTCTCCCACTCCCATGTCCCCCACATCAGTGAGCAATATGTAAWAGCACAAAAATACAGCAGCCTCATTTGGGAAGCTATATAGCACAACATTCTAGAGGGAGTTTATTAGTATGTTGTCTTAAAGGCATTTAGCAAACAAAAMACCCCATACACGTCATTCAAGTGAGTCAGCAGTTACAATGCTTTGACTCCTACTTCTAAGATTGTTAAAAATTACTAAATTGGCATTTTTAATGGAAAAAAAATTATTCCTGTGAAAGCAGACTCCCAGGAGCATCCAAGTGCTTCACAAAACTGAAGGYTAAGACTGTGCAGCTAGGTTTGCAAAGTGACTAAGAATTTTACAAGGCCTGTTTTATCAACCTGAAAAACACTTTGGCTCAAGCCCTGAGCTCTACATCCCAGTCTAAGGGTTTTGGGAGCTGAGAGATTGTTTATCTGTCAATTGATCACACCGTTATCTCTAGCCGGTTTTTGCATCATTATATATAGTTCATCTTCCTTATTCATTTTGGCTAAATGCATTACTTCTCTTGTTTTAGAAATCTTGGTTTAGCCACATACAACACAGAAACAGCTCTTTAGATGCTTTGAAAGTTCCTCTGCCTTTACCTTACCTGAAACTTCCAGCACTGGGTCGAAAGAAGTGAGAATCAGCTACTCTTCAGTGGTTGCCTGCGACCACAGTCACTCTCCTCTCTTGGAGAAGTGCTCTGCCACTAGAAAATAAAAGAAAGTAGCTAGTGTAAACTCATACAGCTATTTGTTTGCTACAGCTGGTACTCATTTGTATGCCCCAGAGAAAACAAATTGATAGCAAAGTGGGGACCTGCTTCCTGACAGTATCTTCCACTTCCTATGAAGTTCAGGGACCCAGATTATCGGAAATACTACTGTATTCAGCAAGATTTTTCTTTACATTTAATAAGATGAAAATTTTACAACAAATTAAAACTATTAATAACCCTAACAATCCCCTGGGAAAGAAGCAGAAAATATATTACTCAGTGCCTATGCAAATTGGCTTATTGGGGGCTGTTCTTTCTGTTTGGCCACTGCTAATATGGTCTAGCAACTCTTTCCAAATCAGGGGGCTTGTTATTGGCAATGGCCAGCCATTGCTGTCAGGTAATTTTCCTTCATTTTCTATACTTGCTTTGTTCCATGCTATACTTCATGTTTTCCTCATTTTAAATAATTTTGCACAAAATAACTGTAAAGTAATGAAGATAAGATGAAGATATCTTCTTTTTGAAGATAACAAACTCAATTTCAGAAGAAAATACTTTCACAGACACCTGGCTACTCAGAGTCAGAGAGATCAAGCATGAGATAAAGTTACAACGGTGTGATGAACTCCTGCTCAAATCATTGGTACACTAYAAATGATTTGTGCAGACACAGAGCCTGATGAATATAATTTATAAAGTGAATCTACTGGAGGTAGGCTGTTACTCTACTCTGACCTTTCTAATTTGTTTCATTACTGGGGAATTTTTCCCACCCACCTTCTGCCCAACAAAGTTTTAAGGCGTTTTTACTAAATGTATAATACAGGACAGAAAGGAAAGAAAGTGGAATGATTGCTTATCTGAAAACAATACTCGGGTTTATGTAATAATTAATTTAGGAATGTTAAAAAGAATTTTCTACCTGCAGAAAAACCAACCAACCAACCAAACAAACAAACAAACGAACTCAAAACAAAACAAAAGAAAACCCCAAACCAAAAACCTCAAACCAAACCAACCAAGGAACCAAGCAAAAACCAAAAATAAAAAAGAAAAAAACAAATAAAACAACAACAACCAAACAAACAAACAAATGAAAACCCTAAAACAAACAAAAAAAAAAAATAAAAAGACAAAGTTTTATATTGTTCAGTTAGGAGTCAGGACACTTAGCCACGGCTTGGCTGCTCAGATTACAGTTCTGACTTTACCTGACCTAGAGGTAAGCTGTCAGGCCTGCAGAATCACACCATTGGTCTCACTAGTGACCTTAGCAACACATCTCCTAGGGAGAGACTTTGACCTTAACACGAATTCAGCTGTAATATGTACTGTGTATAAGACTGCAATAATTAATACGTTAACCTAGGACACAGAGACCTAAAATCAAATCCTTGCTGTCTTCAAGTTCATCCCAACATTTCAGATCATATAATTGATATTTACTCTATCTCAGCAACATCTTGGCAGACCAAATGACTCTTTAGATTTAGGATGAGCTACTTTTTTGTGTAGTATTTTGTATTGTGTATATTTTACAGGCATGTACTAAGCCAGGGAAGATTGTTAGTCCCAGTTCCACAATTCTCTGTCTCCAGTCATGCTGCTTTCCAGTTTCCACCCCTAGTGATACAATAGAAAGAACTAGAGAGCGGACAGCCTAATGAGGACAGAACAAGAAATTATTGGTACTTATTCAGCACAGGCAAGGATTGCCTCCTTTAGGCTGAGCTCAATGTCAAATGCAGACATACCCTAGAAACGTGCATTTTAGAAGACTACAACAACTGCCGTGTAATTCATTAGATCAATCTCTYTTTAAATCCCAGTAGAAATTCTATATCTGATGTGAAAAAATCTTTGCCAACTAACATTTTATTAGCAAAAGCACATTTCTGGGGGGAAAACACAGTTTGGCAAGCAATACCTTTCCAAAACTGTACTCTGAAAGCACTCAACTAGTTCTAGGAAGTGCCTGAGTTTTCTCTGAAGGTTTTGCTATTTATCACTCTCAGTTATTTCCAAGCTTAAGTGTGTAAGACATACGGCAGTGTACCTCAAGGTTTTAGAAGCTGAACGCTTTATTTGTTCTGTAGCTTAAATTCATTGTCTRTAGGATGAAATATACCARATAACTGGATCTCAAAAGTAGCTAYGCAAGTAGGAATATTTCAATATTATCAGGTATATGACACTATAAATTTGTTCTAAGAATATTGCACTTTTGGTCTRTGATTCATCAGTTGGCATTTGAAAAGGATATTTAAAAAAATCCTGATGTGACATCATCTCATCTTGCTGATACAACCACAGGATTGGGTGGTTTTTTTAGGTTTTTAAATCTAACTCTTTGCTAGTATCTTATCATAACTGAATGAAGAAAAAAAGCTCTTTTCCTTAGCTTGGCACCAATTTTTTGGTAGGATGGTATTTTCTGGTGCTTATAGGAATAGAAGCTGAAGCAAAATTCAATTAACCTAAGTATCTTCAAATCTCAGACAAATACACACTTTGTAAACCCAACAAACATCACACATAAAAAGTATATGTTAAAACCGTACACAGAGAATTTAGACTTTTCTGTGTGCCTAAGAACTTTTTGTCCTTCTACTTGATTACTTTTTCACTTGGATTTGTGAGAAGCTAAGCATCAGAGTTTGAAAGCCTGAAAGCCTCTTTTGAAAGGCAATCTGTATGCAAGAATGTTCCTTTGAGGAAGACTCCAGTTCTCCTGAGGAATTTAGTGCAAGTGTTTAACGCAGTTTAAGTGGCACATTAGTGCCATAAAGCTGACTGTCTTGGGGAGGCAGTATGCTCCCGCCACTTCCCAGCCCTAGCCTCACTTGTTTATGATCAGCTCAGATTTCTCTCTGTGAGGGTGTGCCCAGAAACCTTTGCCATAGAAAGAGCTTGTGTGAGGCAATGCTATTATTAGATACCAGCGTCCTTCGGGCACACACTCATCTCACACAATTTTTTGTTAAATATGGAAGTGACATCTTGTCTGCTGCCTATGGAGATATTTTTTCTCTTAGTAGACTTCTCATATTAATGGGACTGGTTTTATTTGCAGTTTGTCTTCTCATCTGGCAGTTGTAAAACATTATCTATGCTTGAAACATACTGCTGTAAATCAGTACRACGTGATCTGAGGCAGTTTTTGGATGTTCAGTTGACTACCCCAACATTGTTCCATGCTGATTATATTGCATTTTCCTAGTATTMTATCCCCTCACAGAACACTGATGTGTCAAAATGCATGCTCTGCATTCCAACAGACATCCTATCAAGCAGCATTACGTTCCAATACTGTGTGCATCTAGTGGTATTCATCAAGGGGTTTGTAAGATTCCCTCCAAACATGAAAAATACTTTGAAARTTTCACCTACAGCAGAGTCTTACAAGCCTCCTTGTAACCTCTACACAGTTCTCTTCCTTTTAGACAGTGATATTTTTCAGTGCCAGCCAAGGTGGCACTAGTGAGTGCTGAAGTTCTCAGAACAATGTGCACAAAACAGGCTGCTACACACAAAATCCAAGTCATATGAATCCTCAGAAAGAGGACTGCAAAACTCTTTGACGATATTCACAATCATCTATTTTATTTTCAATAAATATGTACTTCCTAAGACTGTTGAAGTAACTATAATATTCCTGGCATCGTGCTATTTGGTCACTGTTAGAGACAAAATTTGGTCATTGTTGCTGTGTCACTGAGGATGACTCGGGGTTAGTGTGAACACTTCATTAGGCTTCAAGTGAGCTGTTCTTCATACTCCACTCTTAGGAGCTTGGACCAAGGTTTCTGAACAGTAGCTTAGGTTTTCTTCCTGCATTTCCCATACTATTTAGGTGAATGAAGTGGATGGAGAGACAAGGATAGAAAGAAARGCATTTTAATTATGATAGGGACTGGTAAGTGCAGACATGCTGAGGGTAAATTGGAAAAAAAGCTAGGATGTTTTGACACCAGGACAGTAATTGCATAAGCATTCTTGCAGGTAGTTATTCTGGAGAACKATATTATTTTTCTTCTTCTTTTCCTTCCCTTCCTTCCCTTCCTTCTGAGTTGGAAATGTCAGGTTGCAGTGGAGTATCCTAGTTCACCAAACCATGATAATTAAAATTACTGAGAGCAGAGCTCTGTTTCTCCTCTACCKGGCTGAACAACTGTCACACATGCTGGAGAGATTTTATTGCACCATAATGGTGATGATTCTGCACTTGCAYAGAAATCACCAATGAGAACTCAGCRTATTCTTTCAGCCAGTGTGCAGGTACTATATTTCATTTCCATAGTTTCATTTTCAGGAAAGACAGCAATTTTCTCACGCTCTCTTACCAGTCTATGAGAAAGCTAGTCATCAGTCTAGAAATGGTGGAATTAAATCATTAGCTTTTGTAATTAATTGTAAAACTACTGAAGGCCAATAGACCAATGCCAGTCTACCCACTCAAATCAGCAGTGTGGCCTATTAACACGACAATAGAGTGACAACAGAGTCTTGAGAATTGGTGTTTATCTAAAAAGTTTTCAAAAAYTGATGTATTCAAAGTATTGCATAAAGGAATAAAAATAAACAGGACTAGTTAATTCTAAGTCCTTAGGCTGACAATTGATGTTATTTGATTCTGAAATAAGTTATGCTCTATTTATTTCTTTCTTCTTTTTTATGTTTCATTGTATGACTCAGTGCTTGAAGGCAGTATTACTGTGTCAAGATAATAAAGGGTGCACCAGCCATTTTTTAGGAGCATGAGATCTTCAAATAATCCCCTCAGGAAAGCTGAACTACAAAATTACTTGGTTTCTAGTTCAAGGGCTTGTCAATACTTGAAAGCTATTCCAGATAAAAAGTTACTATCCAGTACTATGTCTTATGTCCAGAAACAGTTTTGTGCATTACTGATGCTTTCATTATTGGTAATTATCATCTGCACTTGGAGCCARAACTGTAGGGATGATGAATTTCTACTCCATACTCTGATTTCCTATCTGACAGTGGTASCTGAATGGTAAATGATGTTGCTTTGCAGCTATTTGGATTTTCTATCATTTTGGATCTATATCTACTGGGACAAAGAAGTTAGCCTGACGAAGTGGCCAGTWGATTTTAAATTAACGTTTTTGTACACCACCCAGGACTATCTTTCCYATCTACCATCAGCTGCAAAGTTCACAAACCTGTGTCTGTGATTATATATCTTACCCRTGAGTATTCACTGCACTATTTTGTGACTCAGACTGCACTTACTTTCTGTGCAGAAAWCTTATAAACATACTGCTACTCTGATAACAAGGATCACATTAAATCAGCATTTCTTTATGTGGTTGTGGAAAAAAATGTGTGTACAGTCCCTTTTCAAAGGACTAYCATTTTTAGTATCAGCAACAATTCTATGACTAGTTTCTCACAATAGCCCATAACTAGCATGAAGCAGCAGCACAAAAGTCCCATTAAGTTCAATCTACTGCTTAGAATGGATAACAGGAATAAAAAGGGGCTAAAAGCATTAAGATTTAAGCATTAACATTAAGCATTTAAAGCATTAACATTACAGCATTATTCCTCAAAAGAGAAAATAAAAGGATTGTAYTAATACCTGAAATTGTTTACACTTTAATTTAAGAACATAGTAATTACACTGTTCGATTAGAAACAATACAGGTCTCTTCAACACAACAGTGTTATCAGGTCATTTGCTACCTGMCTTTCTCAAAGATTTGTTTTTAAAGGAACGCTGCCAACATGTGGATAGACTTTCAGTGAAATAAATACACCCCTGGAAAATTCACCACAGGCAAGTGGAAAGAACTATAGTTTCTGAATATACCCTWGAACGAGAGCTCAAACACATAGGCAACACTTTAAGCTTTCTTCTTGTCTTGAGATACTGCAAGTTAAATTACCATGGCTTAATAGACACCACTGATATGAGCATGGGATACTTATGCTTGTGTTAATTTACTAAGCATCCTTTTTATGTCTTACTCGTTAAGCACAGTAACTGAAGTTCTCAAAATCCATTTCTATTATTGCTTTACCGCTGTTGACATCACTTAGTGTTGACTTCAATAAGAAAAAATGTATTGTCAATACCAAGTGCTTTTGAAATGGTCAGTGTGGAWTTATTCTGGGCAGACTTCCTACATTATCAAACTTCCATCTTAGAGAATCATTTACTACTATTTYTTCTCAATATTCAAGAATGCTTATTTTCTGTATAGCTATGCAAGCTGTATAGCTTCAACTGATGATGCATAATGACTGCTTCCTGAGCTAAGATGAGAATGGAATCATTGGAAAGAGAGACAAATCTATGGATGGTCTATGAATCAGCTGAAGAACAGAACCCTAAGGGGCAGACTGGCATAGACAGTTTATCACTGGAAACAGAGAAAATTCTGAGCTGAGGTTGCTTGGCTGCGTGAGCCCTCATTTTGCTATTGTTATCAAGATACTTTGCAGATTCTGATGAAACTTTCTAACCCAGAACTAACTTATCCACAATTTTGGTGAATTAGTTTTCTGCTAAATTAGGCAGCTGAAGAGTTTAATCAGCTTGTAAAGGAATACAACAAGCATCGGAGCTTGTGTGAAACATGAGGCAAGAACTGAGAAGGGAAAAGGMAATTGCCATTTTGGAAAGTGGCAAGCTGTTAGATCTGCCTCAATKATACACTTAACTGTATTCTAATTTCACCTATGGAAAAAGCAACCTTTAAATCATGCCCAACAGCACTCTGGCCACAAAAACTGGCAAATTACTTCTGCGCTACCTGTTGGATAGATTTATAGTAGATGATAGTTTCTAGCTACTGCATGTTTCTTTTAAAGAAATAAAATACTAAATGTAGGAATTCAGAGTTGAGATACAAACWTGCTAGCAATACTCCAAGAGAAAGAGAAAAATACACTGATTTAATTTTAGGACCTAAAATTATTTACAGTAGCTTATTTATTTCTATGAATTAAACAAAATCAGCAAAGCAAGAAAAGCATTTATGGCAAAGCGACTACACTACAACAAAATGTTCCAGTGTTCTAACTCTCTTATGTCTCTTTCTTACAATAGCTTACAGGTTTTTATCTGTAATGTATGTAACACTGTAATCCAACCAAGGGTGTGCATGGTGTTTATTTCTACATTACCATTGAGAATGGGATTGCAATTGGTGTCATGTCAAGTCCTTTTTCTAGGCCACAGAGAATAAAAAATTTGCTGGATTCTAAAAAAACACAGTGGTCTTGAAGTTTATGAAAGAGACACAGAGRGAGGCAAGGTAACAGTGTAAACTTAACCACGTTATCAAAACGAGGAATGAATGTCTAGGAAGTATTGTTGAAAGGCAGGTTGTAAGACAACATAAAGGACATAGCAGTGCTTCTGCGGAAGCAGCTGCTTCTCCCAGCAGCAAGAATCTGCAATGAGTTAAGATAAGCAAAAACAACCATGCCTCATTTAGCTCCACTGTTGACAAAATTTATTTAACTTGTTACACCTGTAGAAATAGACACATAGTTAGATAAGGATATTTGTTTGGCAAGCACAGTGCTATGGATTGCTTGGGACACTATTCTGAGCAGACAGTAGTTACAAATGGCTGTAGTTCCTGCTGGCAGGGGATCAGGGTGTCAGATTTATGCAGAATGATGTGCGCACCAATGAAACAATTTTGGCTTTAGATGCAAAATCTCACATTAAGGAAGAAATTAACATAGTAATTGGTAGTATTAATCATATCAGTCGATGAAAAAAAAAGAATTTCCCCATTCCTTATCTCTCAGCTCAAGCTTTAGGCACAACTATTTGCTGGGACAATCTTTTCAGCTTRTTTTAAGGTTGTCCGCCAAATGATTCACCAGTTCCACACCTGAGTCTGGGCTACTTCTGACATGTTTTAGCAAGACTGTCGAACCCTTGCCTGCAAACCCCTGGAGGCATGGCAACTTCTCAGCTACAAAGCTTTATTCTGTGTGCAGAGGCAGTCTTGTGCAACCTGATGCTACACGCAGATCAGGTTGAAAACGATTGAGGACTTTCCACTGGGTCAAAAGCACGCAAGTGTCTACYGACACTTGCACTGTTCATGAAATCTCTGTGCCTTCACCAGAAAAGTAAACCAGAACAAAGACAGTTTGAGTCCAGGTGTTTAAAAGCTGAAAGTTCTAACGCATTCTCTACATATAGCATATCTTCAAAGATTAAAAAGGTGCAGTGTTGCTGGCAAATATATTTTAACCCATGAAAAAGTCTCAGTTAAGATATTTCTGAATGGGAGYTTCCAAACAAAGGTGCAATAGAGGTTATTGCAGATGCTCTAAGGATATATATAGGGTTTTGAATAATCAAGGAAAAGTTTTATTCTAAATCTTTGAAAAAGAACAGTGGTAATAGGTGACTTAAAATCTGATAAATAGAGAAACAATTAAAATTTTTTCACTTTTATAAATCACTTACAAATTATATCAAAAGCCTGTATTTATAGTGAAAAGGACCTTTAACTTTTAGACACTTTTTTTTTAAATCATGTTGTAAAAATTTCAGCTTTTTACCAACATGAGCAGAGGTAGACCTTCAAATCCATTCAATTTTTTTCTAAATGGTGTTACACAAAATTAGTTATGAAAACCTTATTCTTCTACTACAATTCAATATTGGTGCTGTGAAATGAACTCTGTACCTGACTCCTTCTATATGACTAATTCCYACTGTATTATATTAAAACTTGATGTTAATAGGAAAATCTGGATATGGAAATCTCTGCACATTTAATGGAGTATGATCCTATTTAGCTTTTCAGTTTCCCAGAGATGTATTATGCTAACTAAGGATTTCTGATGGACAAAAATTAACAGTGGTGAAAGCACGAGATCAGGTGCTCAAAAAACACCACTCAGGCCTCACTGCAGCCTCTGCACAACACTGTGCAGAATCTCAGCAAAGTTAGTTACACAGGTATTAATGTTTCTTTAGTATAGGTCAGTCAGGGTCAGTGCTTTTTAAAGAAAGCTCTTGAGACATGTCATCCTATAAAAATAAATTATTTGATGATAAAGAGATGTTTTTCTTACAAGGATGGGCTGTTGTGATATGTGAAAGGGTGTGTGCAAATACGTATATGGTTATTAAAACTCATATAGCTCTGTGYCCTGCATTAGGGCCAGTGTTAAACTCCAAGGACTTAGTGTGAAACACGACTTTGACCTAGTTTGTGCTACAAGGTTGTCATCATAACTAAAACATGATCACATGTGAAAAAGTGCACTTCTAGGTTTCTGAAACACAGAGAAGAGGTACAGGGCTGCACTAGCGCCTGGGCTCTTGTGGAGTCCTGGCCCTTGTCCCTTTCTTTACCCAAAGAACAATTAACCTCCAACTTTTTAATTTTAAAAAAAATAGATACGGGTTCATTAAATTTGTATTCTTTGGGAATAACCAATTTCAATTTTCTCCTTTCCCAGTTATCAGTGGTTAAAAATCTCTTGTGTTAAGAACAAAATCTAGCCAGTCAATCACAAGATGGTAGAAGTGTAGCTGTCAGAGAGCAGGGGGCAGGAAAGTCAGTAATAAGGTTATCTATTAAAAACAAAATTTATACATGTTCCTTCCCAAGTTAAGTTCAGATGGCCTGTCTGCTTTGATCAACATCACTAAAATTTTGTCCCAAATCAATGGTGACATATCACACCATGATTCCTTTGTCATCTCTACCTACAATCCATCCCKAATGCTAAGTGGATTGCAGTGGCTTTATGTTCATGGTGTTTGCCTTCAATCTTACGGCTCTTTGTTGATGTCCAGCTAAAACCACGAACATTTGTCACTCCTATTCCGACTTCTCTGGAGGACAGGGACTGGTAGCAGGTATTACTGTCACCAATATCAATTMCATATTACCAGGAACACAATAGTACAAGATGTTATATGGATATGAAATATYACATAGGTTAAGATGAGCACTATGTGCTTTACTAGCCAACAGGTACACAGCATCCACRGAAGTGAAAAAGGCTCTGGAGACCAAAGCATGGGCTGTCCTCTCTTGCCTCAWATTGGAGAGATCCAGGGCCTTTGAAAGTTTGTAATTGCCATACCACTTCTCATGAGTGCCAGCTGGAAAACCCATAAATACAGTATTTGTAGCATTTTTTAGTTCTTGAATTTGTTCTTAAAGATGTTTATACTTCTGTACTTTTTCCACAGCAGCCACTTCTAAAGGATGTTTCAATACTTTCGTATTTCATAGTGACATCCACCATGGATGCCTGGCTCTCTTTCACAAATACCAGGTCTGGTTTGCATAATTCATTGTTCTCATCTCCTATACTTGGTTTCTGAACACTATCCAGTCTTTCTTTTTAGCATCATCACATTTCACACAGCCGGTTGCGCCTTTTAATTCCCGCGTCCTGCACAGCAGAACACTACCGGATGACACGGGAATTATTTGCTACGCATTAATTTTTGTATTAAATAAAATATTAAGCTTAAATTGCGATGGAAGCCGCACGGCAGGGCKTTGCAGGCACCGCTAGGGCCTGCGGAGGCTCGGCGCAGAGGGCCCGGGTGTCGAGTCGCCGGGCCGGGCCATCCCAGCCGCACGGAGCGGCCACGGGATCCCACATTCCGCCACCCGCTCCCTCGGGCTCCCTCGGGCTCCGGAGCCTGCCCCGGCGTGAGGCGGGCCCATGCCGGGAGGAGGCGGCGCYGCGGGGCCCAGGCAGGGGCGAGGAGGAAGCGAGCGCTGAGGCGGCGGCAGGCGGYGGCTGGCAGGAGCTCTGTCTCTGGCAGGAGCAGGGAGGCAGCCGCGGGCTGGAGCCGCTGCGGCCCCGGCGGGGCGGTGCTGCCGGTGGGCAGGGACTGAGGCCGTCCTGGGAGCATGCGGCGGCAGCAGGAGGAGGAGTGAGGAGCCGCGGTAGCCCCTCCGCGTCGTTCCCCGCCTCGCCGAGGCTGAGAGCCGACTCCGGGAGGAAGATGGAGCCCTTTCCCAGCGGTGAGTAGCCGGGCGGCCGCCAGAGCCCGGGACGGGGCTGCGGGGCCTGCCGGGGGAGGCGCGTCCAGCGGGTGCTCCTTGCCCAGAGGAACCGGGAGAGGTTTCGTGGTTCTGCTGCCCCCGTGGCCGTGGCTTGAATGTTTTAGGTTAATTAGGCATAGGTGTCTTGAACGGGAGAGGTGAGAGGAGCACCCCCGCTTCTTCGGCGCTGTTGCGCTTCTCGCTGCTCGGCCGTAGTCTGTGACGCCTTGGGAAGTCGGGGTGCCTTTACACCAAGGTGCGCGCTTGCTGTGGTGATACCGATGAAGGAGCCCTGTAGGCGTGTGGTGTGCCAAAGCCGTGATGATTCTGATGGGAAGGAGGAACCAGACCCGCTGTTCATGGCGTTTTCTGATCGGGGCACTCTCGCCAGAGCGTGTCCCACCCCCCCCCGCCCTCCCCCAGAGCGAAAGGAGAAATAAAACACAGAAGTGTCAGCAGTGTACGAAATAGTGTTTCAGGGCGCTGATGAAAGCCAGAAACCTTTCAGAGCTATCCGTGCATTGACAGAAATGCTTGAAATACCGACGTAGTTGCATATGCTTAGAGATAAGCATGCGGGAGCGTTTGCTGACATCGTGATACAGCAGTGTGTATGCATCCTGTGCTTGTGACTGAAATGAAGTCATGTTAAGTCCGTGTTGCTACTGCCTCTACTAATAGTAACACATTCTGCCCGTCCAGGACAGGGGAGGAAATGAAGCTCTCAGATCAAACTGAAACTGAAGTATGTTTGCTTAGATTCAATACCATGGCCAAATATGGAATTAGTGGGTAAAACAACAGCCTTTCCTATTGAAAACACAGCACTTTTGTTRCAGGTGGTATTTGGTCTGTTGAATGACAAGCATGTTGGATAGCCATCACTAAAGCACCATTTAGAGTTTGCTGCATTGTGTTTTAACTCCTCAATGACTAGCCAAGCCAGAGTATGAAACTTACGACAAATTCAGAAAAATGCACTGAAAAGTAAATTTTATGTGTCAGGGGAGGAGGGTTGGACCTAGATGATCTTTAGGGCTCCTTCCAACCCATTCTATGAWTYTATGAACCATTCTATGAATCTATAAATATATTGTCATTGCCTTGCCTTTCTGTTTTCTCAAATACATGAAAAAATCCCCAATCACTTGATGCTGATGTTTAGAATACACAAGAATCTGAAGGTTATGAATGCTGGGTATATTTTGGTGGCTTAACTAGCAAGACAGACCTTTTCCCTCTTTTTTTTTTTTTTTCTTTGGTCATGTTAAAATTACAGTTGGTACAAGCAGTTGATACTTTGGTTNTCATGTTAAAATTACAGTTGGTACAAGCAGTTGATACTTTGGTTCGGTGGTTAATCCTGGCTTTAGTACAAGGTCTTTCAACTACAGCTTATTTCAGTAGCAGGGTTGTAGTCTACATTCTTGTATGCATGGTAAAAAGAGCATGTCTTTAATAATAATGCAGTTCCAGGGAGAATTTTATTTTGAAGTCGTCTTGCTAAAGCTATTCCTTTTGAGAGAGATGAAATATTGAAATGTTTTTTTTAAAGGTCTATTTCTCTGTGCAATAAAACAAGTAAAAAATTCTGCTTCATGGCAACTGTAAGAAATGGACCTGTGGGCTTGAGCATGTAGTTTAAGGTACTGAAAAGAAGGGTTCRTGCACTGAGCTTCCTAATTTTGGTCCCTGAAGTGAAAAGCCTGCAGATGGTCCTGAGGCTGGAGGAAAATTTGGAGCTGAAGCTGGTCAATAAATTTCTTCCTGAAAACTGGCTCTGCTGGAGTGAACTCTGCAGAGAACATGCAAATATTAGAGCAAAGGTGTTGTTCCTTATTTCTGATGATCTTGAGGCATATTTGGTGCTCAATAGCAGCTGCAAAAATCTGAAGTGAAGAGGATGTTTACATTAGTGGCTTTTTGAATAGAATTATCATTTTCATAGCAAAGGTCTGCAAACCTTTGGGGGCATCCAATTTTTCAGACAAACCTGGTTTTTGTTTTGTCTTGTACAATAGTTTTGAGTTCTGTTTGTGGGTCTACATTGATTTCCTGTGTGAAGTGCTATGTAAATTCAGAAGAAAGGATGCCTATCACAGGAAGCTTACAATATTATATTTGTAAAACTCTGAGTTCTTTGGGGCTTACCCTTGTAAAAAAAGGGGAACAGACTGGATCTTAAGGTTTTCCTTTTGGAAAATCCATTTTTCCTTTTGAAATCCATTTTAGTTGGATTCAGAGCTCTAATGCCCATTTGGCAAACAAACAATGAGACAATTTCTTGTTTTACTTTATKGATGTAGAGCTGTGTCAGAATGAATATGTATCTTAAAATAGACTTTAAGGAAGAAATGCACTAAAGTGGATATGACTCCTGGTTTTTCTAGTTTAGTATTCAGTGGTTTTTTGTTGTTTTTTTCATTTTCCTTAAATAGAAGAGAAAACACAGCCATAATGCATTTCAAAAGTTAAAGAAATCCTTATCCTTTTTTGAAATCCTAGTAGAGGGTGTGCTAAACTTTTTACTGTTTGAATAGTTTCTCCAGTGGAAATGCTCAGATAAACTTATGTAAATTTGGGTTTTTTGTTTGTTTTTTTTTGGTTTTTTTGTTTTTTTTTTACTTCATCCCTCACCTGTGTACTCTAAACTTAGTTTTGGTCCTSTTTGAAGAGATCTCAGCTGTATCTTCTTTCCTGCCTAGGAACTTAGGTGGAGATAATGTATGAGGTCTGTCGCTCTGGAAGAACACTTAATTGCATATTTATTTTTAGTGCCTGGAATAGCTGAGTTAATCATAGAATATCTCAAGTTGGAAGGGAGCTTTTACAGGCATTGAGTCCAACTCCCAGATCCTCTCAGGACTACCTAAAACTAAGCCACATAACTAAGAGYTGCATCTAGACATTCCTAGATCTCTGGTAGGCTTGATGCAGTAACCTCCTCTCTGTTCCAGTGACCAACCATGCTCTCGAGGAAGAACATTTTACTAATGTCCCATCTGAACTTCCCGTTGAATGTTATGAATGCCACAAAWCAGTAAATGTTCTAGAAGTGATTACTTGTAGGATTTCTTTTGAGATGGATTCCTCTGTTTTGCATGATGCTTAATTTGAGATTTGTCCCCAAAAATGAGTAATCAAAGTTTAAGTGCATGGAAGTTTTCCTTATTGTTGCACATATTTTTTTCCCTCTAAGTTCAATGATTTCACAGTGCTCTGAATTCTGCTCACAATCAATGAGCAGAATTTGTTTATTTTGACTAGTCATTTGTTACCTAAACAGTTTCACTAAAATGAAGCAGAAAACCCAAACCAAATGAAAGAAGTGAAATATGGACTAAAGGGAATATGTCATGTAATCTTGGACGTCTCTGTTTTGGACATCATTACAAATTATTTTGCAAGTCTTCTACTTATTTTTTAGATTGTATCTATTTCTGAAAGTTCATTTCATCATTTCCTGTTTCATGCATTAAATATGTAACTTCTCTACTTGAGAAGAAAAAAAGAAAAGTAGAAGTGAGCTATTACAGTGTTTCTCATTTAAGGCAGGTGACATGCCTGAGCTTGCAACTGCAGATGGAATAACTTGTAATGATCTGCTGAAATGCAAACAACATCCACTTTCACTGACTGACATTCTGAATTATTTTTATCCTTTTCATACACAGCAGATGCAATCTTTGATATTAATTACATGACTAAATTGATGAACAAAATAAAAATAATTTCACTGGAAGAACTGGGGTTTTTTTTGGAAAGTAGAAATAAATCAAGTTAGGTAATGTCCTTTACAAAACGAAAATGTGATTTGCAAAGTCTAGCTATTTCAGCTAGTTCCTGTCAATTCTAAAATGTTCTCAYACTTGCTGTTAGTTTTCTTCATATATAAATGTATTGGAGATAGTGGAGCATGTTCTGTGTGCATAGCTTTAATTCTCTTGGGGACAGCAGACATAGTCTTGACTGCCAGTATTCTAAACTGTTGTGCCATGGAGCAGAARGGTTCCTGTTTGTCTTAAACTGTTATTTAGTCCTAACAACAGATTGAGTAACATTTATTTGTAAGATGGTAGATAAAAACCATCAAAGAGGTCTTTTTTTCTCCCCTGTATTTTGCATATCTCATCAAATATTACTGGCAAAAAAAAAAAAAAAAAAAAAAAAAAAAAAAAAAAGCTGATTTAATCTGTTCCTAAGTGTGAGTTTTATGTTGTTCGAGTGCATGGTGCTGGGTGGTAGTTTTCCACAAAGCCATGTTATGGTGTCTGCACTTGTGTTCCTATGTCAGCTCAGCTAAACAGGAACCTGTTTTTTTCAATGTGTTGGGTATGTGTTTGCTTTTACTGCTTTGCTGTGAACTCCCTGCCAAGCAATGGATGTTCAGAAGGGGAATTCAGTAACATAAAGAATATCTAAAGATCAGAGTGAAGATGCTTACTATTGATTATTTGTTAGTGTTTTTTCCATTAAGGGGTTAATATTCCACTTGTAGAATGAAAGCACAGAGTTTCTGAGTGTTTATCTCGTAAGTAAAAAATGTTGAAAGCTTGTATTGACTTCAGTATTTACCTGTAAAAGTATTCCAGGACTGTCTTGGCACCTTGATAGGAAAGATGATGTAAAGTTGAGCAGCCATTTTTCACGTTGTTGAGGCTATGGATATGTGTGCTGAATAAAGCCCTGTAATGACTGCCATGAAAAATGATCAAAACAAATAAAAGCAAGGATAAAACCACCTCTGTTTGTTTATCTAGTCAGAATACTTTTTTTTTTAATTAGATGGGCATTGATATAACAATTACATACAAAGAAGCTGAATTTRTTTTAATTGAATTCAGAGAATTCAGGTTTCCCTTTTCCTGCTTTACTCGGTGATTCGATTTAAGAAAGTTCAGTGGATTTCCAGTTCACCTGGACAATATTTTTTCATTAAGTACAAAAGCAAACATCTTGTAGAAAAGCAAAAACAGGAAGATTTTTTTATGTGTGAGAACAGTATTTCCTTTGTCTCTCAGATAAATGTATGCATGGCAGCTGCTGTTTAGATTTCTGTCCAACCGTACCTTAAAATAATATCATATTAACTTTTAAAAGGCACCAGAATTTTGTGTGATCTTGGATTTAATTGCCTCTAAGTGTTTTAAAAAGAGTACACATGTACCATTGAAATAGTTTTTCAGCTATTTATGATACTGGTTTAAATAGAGGGAGTATATTAACCTTAAATAGTAATAATTACAAAAAGACTGTGCACCTTCTTGGACACAGAAAAATGGATACTCCTGAAGAAAATTCAGAGTGAGGAGGCGAGGGGACGTGTCTGGAAAACTCATCCAGTTCATCAAAGAGACAGGAATTTCAGGGTAATATGACATGTTGCTCAGTTTGTGTCCCTAGGGCACAGCTGATGCTTTATTGCTTCATCAGTGTTGTCTTACAAGCAGTGTTCAAAGAGGATCTCAGAGTCCAACTCTTCTTTTGGACTGTTCAGGGCATGTCATAGTCTAYGGCAGCAGTGGTCTTCTTTACTACATCTGAAGAATAGAGAAGTGGAATCCTGATTCCACTGAAACACGTGATGCTTTTGGTCAGTCATTTGTTCACGTGGAAATAAGGTGAGTTTTGATTTTGGGACTTSTTTTGGTTTTTTTTCCAATCATAACTCTCACCAAGATGTTTGGAGGAGTGTTTCAGTGCACTTTACAAGTCACAGTTATGTGCAGAAAGCCTTCCTTTGGTTGTAATTGCTCTGACATTGAAGGAATACGTTCTGTTAACTGGAGTTCTTGTGTAACCATACTTCCACCACAGTACCACTGACATCTACAGAGAATCAGTTGTGTTCAAAACTAAGAATGTGGCTAATTTACCTACTGTTCTACAGCCTAGTAGTAGTTTTTATTTAAGCCTTTCTTTGGTATAAAAACTGACAATTTCTGCAGTAACAGTGAGTTGGTAGCAGAAACGTAGAACTGCTTCCACTGTTTTTCATGCATGAAAACCAGTAATTCTGGAAATGGCAAGAATTATATTAGTAGGAGTCCAGAACTACTGCTCTTCATATTGTATAGGCCTCGTGCTTCTGACCTGTAAACCATTATAAAAGAACAGCAAAGAGTAGTTTTTTAGAAAATGGGACGGTGAATACAGCATGTATAAACTGTAAATTTTGTCATCAGAATTTGTGCTTTTTATCACTGATGGAGATATTAATGAGGCCTTACTATCTCTTCTGCCATAGATGAATAATCACCAGCCATGAATTATTGAACGGTTTAGTTTGCAAGGGACAACTGTGTGGTATCAGAGCAACCCATAAACCCCTGGTGATGGTTTTCATGAAGATAATTTCAGGCTGATATGTGATGCCTGGATAGGGGTTTGGAGCAATTTAGATCTCAGTATTTCTTAAGCTACCAGGCAGTCACACTGCCACTTCTTTCTTTGTCAATACCCTTTGTCTCATTATATCACGAGACTGACAAAAATGTAGTTAGATGTATTTTTACCCTGTTAAAAAGATACAAAACTTACTGCATCATGAGTCATAGGCAGTAATCTTTAGACATCATTGCTTCTGTGAGCTGAACTACCAGCTGCAGAGTGGTGAATATGTAATGCATGCTTGTGACCTACAAATGGTTTCATACAATTGGAGCTGTCAAGTGTGTATTAAGTAACAATAGTAATCCAGAAGGGACATTGGGTTGCTTCTGTAGAGATTGTCCAAGACAAGAGGATATGATTCTATTCATTTATTGTTAAAACAAACACGAAAAGATTAAGCAAGCRTCATCTTCTATACATCAGCTTCGAATGTCAGGTTTTATACCTGATAGTGGGTTAGATGTTTCAGAAAGCTCTCAAAATTTTTTTTCTTCAGAATGACTAGTACCAGCAGAGAAATGTTTTGTATCTCAGCTGTGATGAGCCTGGTATTTATCAGACATKAAATTTAGGGACAGATGTTGTGAAAACGGTAGTCAGCAGTTCTCACTCTCAACTCTGGGAGTTGAGAAACTCAAGAAATTTGAGACACAGCTTCCTGTGTGTCTCCAAGATTCAAAGTCTTTTCATTTCACCCCTGTGGTTAAACATATTGTATGATTTTAATTGCYAAACATATCTCTGATAAGATTGGAAACCGGCAACTAAAACAACCATATTCTGTAACTGAAGCCAGWAATGTGTTTCCTATCCTGTATTTTGTTCATTCACTGGCTGAGTATTGAACACTGCCTCAACTTTGTGCAAGGTTTTCTTTCTCAGTAATATCCAAAGAGCAAAGTGTCATTTAAAATAACTTCCTCTTTCCTTCTCTCCACTTCCCCTGCCTTTTCTCTTAGGAAATCTAACTGGTACCAGATTTAAACTTGAAAATATATGATTAAATGTGAATGGACATCATACATCTCTGTTGGATATCGAAATCTAGACTAACCTTGGTTTGGTTACCCTTAAATTCTCATATCATCTTAACTCCAGATAAATAAYTATGACAAAACTAAGTTACAGTTTTTTGCTAGCTGTATAGGAGTATTCTGTAAATGATCYGCTGACATTTTCCCCTTCTATGATACTTTCTTTTTGTTGATGATATGGAAGCAAAGATTAGAAAATAAATCTCTGTAGTAGCCTGATTATCTCGTAAAAATTGAACTGGTACATGGTAAAAATGTCATTGATCCTTGTACTTCTTCAGCCTGAGGTCCTGCCAAAGAAAATGTGATCGTACTTTGCTTCAAAATCAGGAAGAAACCCAAGACTAATAAACAACGACTTACTTGAAATTACACTTTTAGCTCATGTTTCTTATGGCAATTTCAGATAAGAGAGGGTCTTAAAATACATAATCACACATTGTTTTAATTTCCATGATACAGTGAATTGGCGGGATTTTGCTCCAGTCTGTGTGCAGAAGCTTGCCACTGTACTATTTGTTTCACATTCATTTTAAAAACCCACGCCAACAAGTAAACACCAAAAGTAGACCTTGCAGTATAGCTTGAAGGAGCAAGTGACCTTGTAAAGTTTGGAACTTGAGTTCCCTTGCTTATTTTGTAGTGGAAAGTAACATTTGTCCTCCTTTGCAATACAGGAAAATCTATTAATTTTCAAGTTATTGGGCTTTTTGAGAAGAAAGGGTGCTTCCCCTCCCCCCCTTCCCTTCCATGCAGCAGTGTGGGGGAGAGAATCAGAAAGATAGAAAAGGGAGAAAGTCAAGCATTGAGATAAAAGCAGTTTAATAGGGAAAACAAAAGCAGTGTATGCCAGCAAAGCCGCAGCCCCAAAATGATAGGTGAAACCATGGTGAAATGAAGGCAAAGGGTTTTCCAGTAGGACTTCTGATTTYTGTGACATTCCAATGGCTTGTTGTGTCTTTGTTAGCTGAGGAAAGGTTATAACTGCTTTCTTAACTGCAGTTATAACTGCAGATAAATGCTGGCTGGAAATTACATGAATGACATACTGCATTGTCCTGCTTTAGTAAGAGCAAGTAATTTTTCCACGTAGAATTGAATTATTTTCTTGCTCAGAAGGAGTTTGTAATGGTTGGAATGATTAGGAAGACACAGTAGAGAAGAAGGAAATCTTTAGTCATAATCTTAGCATAACTAACATGTTTGTGGACATAGGGCTTGTTTGCTGAACAAGCTTGTTGGAAAAGATAAGCTTTTCTTC
Organism: Malurus melanocephalus; assembly: GCF_030028575.1. Classification (NCBI taxonomy): domain Eukaryota; kingdom Metazoa; phylum Chordata; class Aves; order Passeriformes; family Maluridae; genus Malurus; species Malurus melanocephalus. Next base: position 1,205,423 of record NW_026623416.1, on the reverse strand, counting down.
ATTCCCTCTAAACGCATTTTTTTGTTTTTTTTGTGGACGAGTTGGAGACAGCCCAAGGCATAACAGGACAGGAAGTAATTCGCATTGTAGAAGGAAGAGCTAAATTGATATGACAAGGAATAATAATCATAAAMAAATAAATACCTTTTCTTAGAGCATATGGAAAAGATTAAAAAATTAAAAGACAGCTTTTTTAAAAAATCACTGCTTTCTTCAGTAATTTTTAATGTATGATGTGGTGTATTTGTTGATACTTACCCACAAGAAATCATGTAGTGCAATATTTAAGTGTTAGTACAGTGACCTTAATCATGGTTTCAACAATATGCAATTTCACAGAAAGATTTTGAAAATATGAAGATTTTTGCTTGTTTTACTCCTTATTTATGTTTTATTTACACARTGTTCCATTAAGTAAGTACAGTATCTTTCAAAAATTAGATTTCATAAGTAAATCTTCTGAGGTTTTTTGCCTGTAAATGTGTRAACTCAGAGATTTGAGCATGTCTTGAATTTAAAGAGTTATGCTTGTCTTTGATAGGATCCATGCAGCCTATCTTCTCAAGAGTTTTAAGTGCTGGGTCCAGAAATGCCTTAAGATGAATAATTTGCTTTCCACAAGATATGAATAAATATAACTTTTTGCTTGACATTCCTTCTCACACTTCCTTTCCTTGGGGGGAGGGAGGACAGAACCAGCAACATCGCTGCTTGCCTGACCCATGAAAGCATGAGGTTTTAGTTAGAATTTTGGATAGGTTTCCCAATATGTTCAGACATTTTGCATATGATCATGAAGAGCCTGTGCTAGTACTCTTTTACTCTTCCTGCAAATGAATTTCTGTGTCCCAAAGAGCAAGCAAATGGCCATAGGGATTGTTCACTGACTATTGTAAACCAATTGTCTGTGAGTAAAATTCAACAAAACTGATACAACTTCTGTTGGGTGATCTTTTAGAAGAGCAGTAAAGCAGTTTTGAAAGTTTATATTTGTTAGTTAAGTCTGGGGTTTTTTYACTTYTAAGGTTTTTTTTTWWWAAATTGCTTTCTCCAAAATTTTGAGGCATTTCATTTCTTGGGCTATGACAAGACAACATACAGCGACCGAGCAGGGAGAGCAGTCAGGTAGAAAAGCTGCGTTACTTTTGTATCTTTGATTGGAAATTAAGATAAGGAAGAAGGTAGTTAAGAGTTTGTGATTGTTCTGAGGATTCATAATACGGAACTACATGAATTCCTGTGTTAACTGCTCCTGTAAATAGGCATGAAGTGCTACAGTGAATCTGTGAATGYAGTTCTCAGAGGATAAGTAGGAAGAGCTTGCTCACATTTTTGTTCAGTCTTCTGCTGGATAGCACCAGCAGCACGTCCAGGGCTATTACTCTGAAAGGAGCAAAAGAATAAAGAGAAGGATGGAAAACAAAATAGTGTCTGTGTTATCCTGAACAGGTGTCTGGGAAGAGAGGGTGCGATGTGGTGAGAGGGTGATGTATCGTTCTGTTAGGGGAAGTAGTGGGTTGGGTGAGTGAACAAGCCCAGTGAAGTTCAGAGTGATGTTCTACCAGTTTTAACAGCTAGGAATACAGTATGGCATCAGCAAATAAATTGACAAGGTCTACAAATTGTGCAATTTACTTGATTAGGTCAGATTTATAAGATTTATACTAATATTTAAAGAACCCATGTTAAGCAATTATTTATAGGATCTAGAGCCATGTAGTTTGGAAAAGACCTCTCAAATCATTGAGTACAGCCATTAACCTAACACTGGGAAGTTCACCATTAAACCGTGTTCCTTAGTGCCAAATCCATGTGTCCTTTAAACACCTCCAAGGATGATGACTCCACACTTTCCAGGCCGCCCTGTTCCAAATCTTTATAACCCTTTAGGTGGAGAAATTTCTCCTAATAACCAATCTAAATCAACCCTGATGAACTTGAGGTAATTTCCTCTTGTCCTGTCACTTGCTACCTAAGAGAAGAGAGCAATGCCCATCTCACTGACCTCCTTTCAGGTAGCTGTAAAGAAAGTAAGTTACTTGGAAAATTCCTGTCTTACTTCAGTGGTTTGATTTTGTGTTTTGATGTGATTTTTGGTTTTTTCCAGAATGTGTAATTGAAATTTAGTATAAAAACAGGAATTCTCAAATTGTATGTGAACTAGCATACAGTTAAGGAACTTAACTCTGCATTTTGGCTCTAAATTTTTCCTTGTTATTTCAATTCACTTAGATTTGGACAAATTTATCTGTTGATAGATCAAAGGAAAAAGAAATAACTCCAAACCAGATTTAGCCAAACCAGAACTTAATTTCTGATTAGAAGACATTGAATTTATATACTGGCATGAGGTCCTTCATCTTGAACATTCAGCAGTGGCTCTGTGAGTTTGAGGTAGTAACTTTAACCAAAGTTCCCCTTTGTTTTAATCCATGTCAAGAGAAACTGCTTACTGATCATCATTTTTTTCCACTGTTTGGGAAGAAATTTGAAGACATCAAAATATCTGCACAGAGGAGTATGCAAATGAGATGCAGTTTTAACTTGGGCTGCTGAGTATCGAAGTATTTACTCCAGAAAAGATCATTGCTGAGCTATCAAATAACACCTTTATCTCATTTTTAAATGTCTGTTTTACAAAAGAGGAGAGAGGCTTATATCTTGGAGAGCTGGTAATATTAGACAGCTGTTGTTAAGCATAGCCTTTGAYTTTATTTTTCTGTTGTCAGCAATTTGAGAAATCAGACTACTGACGTCTRTGTGAAGACAAGTTTATAGTACTTATTCTACAACTTCAAGACCTGTTTAGCTACTAGAAGCCTTTTGTGTTCAATAGACTTTTGCTCCAACTCTCAGGTGCTGCTTCTGACTCGACAGCTGTCACTGAAGAGATCCACCCTCACTGCAGCCTAACCTGCAGGCCATGTTAAACCTTTAGACCAAGGGTGGCCTTGAACAATTTATATTTCTAAATGCAGCTAAAACAAGAGCAAATATCTTCAGATGAATTATGTTAACTCTAAATAGATTAGAAAGTTTGTAAATCAGGGGAAATTATTTTAAACCTGTCAGAACTTTTTTTCCAATGTGTTACTCTTGGGTTTATAGAATGGTGATTGCTCAGGCTATCCAGAAGAGTTTATCAGCAAAAAAATAATTTAAAACTAAATTCTTTCAAAAATAAATACCTCTCAGATGGCATCATGTAGCCATTCTCTGAACTGTTTATAAGCACAGGTCTCATCAACTGTTCTTATTACCATTTTCTGCATAAAATGTCTGCTGAATTATTTTTGCTCAATTTCAACCTTTTTTTTTTTTTTTTTTTTTTTTTAATTAAACAACCTACAGCAACCCCTTTGTGCTGATTGTGACTATCCTAATGGTACGAAATTCATCAAGGAAAAGTAAGACAGTAGACCACAGCAATTAATAGTTGATACAAAAGGCAAACCTAATCCTTAAAGAATGGTTGCTAGGTAGTAGCAGGGAACTTGCAGTTCTGGGAGTAATTCCATACTGGGCATAGAATATTGCTAGCAAATAAACTGCAGAAACCCTCCAAGATTGTCTGTAGCATWACTGGTACTACTGAGTATTTACTGCACTTTACAGTGCACTTTACTGCATTTTTTTTCTTTTGAATGYTGAAGACTTTTTCCTTGCAATGGTGAGTAATCAGTGAGAAGGTAGTGCTAAGGCATTGTAAAGGGTTGTGGGACATGGCTTCAGATTCATTTTTTTTTACTTTTGGGGGGAATGGAATTCAGTGTATTGTTCTGGATTGACCATCAATTGTTTTGRTTGTCTGTGACAGCAAGAACTGGACTGCATAACTCCAGTCTAGGTCCATTTAATACTATATTCCTATTAAATTCTCTGATTCAGCAGAGATGGGAGGGAATTCTGTTTCAGAAGCAGCTTTGGAGGTGATCTCCTTTCAGGTGTCAAAAGGTAATGGGGCTTCTGTGTACTCAGTGTTCAAGTACATTGAGAGGCTCCAGCCCATAGTTCAGGACTGCCATGAACATTTAAGTTGACAAGCACTTCTGTATATGAGTGCATCTGTTCGTTTATTTGTTTAATTTAACTGACTTTAAAAATGTAGACTTCGTGTATATACTCAATGGTCAGAAAGCCTGGCTTTCCTTTCCTAGCTTCTGATGTTGCATCAACACTGAATTGTGGTTTAAAAATTAAATACCAATATGGTTGGTTTTAGCCAGTTGATTTAAGTGTTTCTTGTATAATTTTTGTTCAGATTTTGAAGGGCTTGCCTGAGCAAGCAACCTGTCATAAGCCTTATTACAGAACTCAGGTTATTTATGGTTTGACCAGTAGGTTTTGAAATTGCCATAACACAGAAAGCAGCTCTGAATCTGCATCCAAACATAACAGGAAGCTTTAGACAGCAGGAGCTTTTATTCTCTTAAGCACTTACTGGAATAGACTCCCATGGATCAGTCAATGCTGATTATTTGTATYCTCAACAATTTTGTGGGGAAAAAATTAGATGTCACTTAGTGATTAGATAATGTCATCTSTATGTTCAAATCCTGTGCTAAAGATCTTCCAATACAGCATATAAATGACACATAATAGATATATATGGATTTKAACGATGCCTAAAGAGAAAGGGGAGTGGGACTATGAGAAACAAAAAATCCCATTGCCTCAGTAATCATTTAAAGATTTTATTCTCAAAATATTTCTCTTCCATGAAACTATTGATTCAAAATGTTGTGAGTTTTCTAAGTTGTCACTTTYGTTTCTTTAAGTTTGTTTTGTCTTAGCTCATTTGCTGAAGTGGTTAAGTAGGGTAGGATGTTGCTTCCTTCTTGGCTATATTTTTGCAACTCCTTTCCGTCATACTAAGTTATGCAATTCGGAGACAGCATTAACTAAAGTTTCCACCCTTATTTTATCTTTAGGTTAAGAAAAATAGCAAGTTTATATCTAAGAAAATGTTAACAGTGAATAAGTGTSCATTTCCAAAGTCTGCTAATTCAGATATTGTCAGTTAAACCTCTTTTTTTGCCACCCAAGACTTATTCCTCATCTGTTGAAAAAAGAATTGGCTAGAAAGTTGTATTTTATCTATACCACTGGGTATTCTTATTTCTGTTGACTTAACTCTAATGCTGATTTGCATTAATAAAAACCCTTAACTAGTAGTGTTTAAAACGAATGTTTTTTTTTGTCTCCATTGAAGAAGTAATTGCGCTTTCTGAAATACTTCCTGCCTTTTGGATTTCCTGTGTTGTTTTTAGAAACAAAAGTAGCTGCAAAATGCCTGTGCATGCCAGCTTCAGCAGCTGTGACAATGAATCTGTGTTTTGGCACTCCSGTTTGGGCTCCCTATCTCTCTTCTTTCTTCTCAGACAGGATAGAAACAGTAACTAGGACAGTAGTATTGGGTGAGAATAGGATTCAATATTTGGAGCAAATCTCAAGCAATTAGTCCAGCATGAGGTACACAAGCTAGAATGAATGTTCCCTTCTATCTTCTATAAAAGCATTAAAGTATGGCAAAATAGAATTGGGATGATTGGTCTGCTGCTCCCTGTTTAGCAGAACTGGCAAACTACCATTATTAAGAGCAGAACCCAMGTATATAGTTTTAATTTTTACTATTCTCTTAAAATTACATTAAGTGACTGGGCATAAAAAAATAGATTTATGGCTTTTATTACTGAAATGTGGAAGTTGGGCCTGTGCTGAATTGGATTTTAAAAAATCCAATTTAAAATTGGATTTTAAAAACTTATAAAAACGTGATTGAATACCCTATGCTATGGTGCTTTTCCATAGTAATACGAAATTTTCCATAGGACAATTCAGAGAGATTTGGAGCAATAAATATTTCTCTGTCTGTATTCTCCCCCTTGAAGATGCMGATTTGCAGCAAACAGGTCAGGAGCAAAAGTTCGCCCTTTAATAGTATTTCCAAGTCCTTAGTGCCTCAAGTGTCCTTGTACRCATTTTAGATGACTCTTCAATTTGAAAATTCATGTGATTTCTACAGTTAAATCTAGCTGKTTTTCCTGCCATGCATCACTAAGATTTTTTTTTTTAAGTAGTGGCAGCCTTAGTGGTTTGGTCGTGCATTTAAAGTATTGAATTATTTTGAATTATAAACTGAAATACAATATTTGTTTATGGGTTGATTAAATCTTAACACTTAATATTTCTGAAAGGTTCCTGAATATTCCTTATGGTGTTTTCCTGTAGCTTGTTTCATTCCTTCTTGCATGGAAATCATACAATGCAAGTACGTCTGGTGTTCATTGGCTCTCATATTTCATCTTGTTCTGGTCACTAGCTTAAGGGGACTGAATACATAAGATAGGTGTGAGAAATTTAATTATATAAAGCTAACTAGGTATATTTTTGGTTTACTCTCTCATATAGATGAGTACTGTACTGTGAATAACATGTTCATTTTTTCTCTAAAAGAGCAGACTCTGTAGCAGGTACACCTGTTATTTTCAAGCTTTCTAGAGCCATGTCTGCATGTCAGCTGCACAGATTGTATTACCTTTTAAGGACAGTGCAAGTGTAGTAGGAAACTTTAATACATGAGTCATGGCTGTAATAGGTTCTTTTTAATTTGTGGAGTGTTTTAATGTATTTTTTTCCAGATTCAATGAGAAATTATTATTTCACTAAGCAAAATATAAATKTTAAGTTTTAATGGAAACATCAATTTGATGTCTTATTTTCAACCTTTGTTTTTTCTTCTTTTTCTGGGAAATGATTAAACCAAATATACTGCTTTTGATACAAGAGAGTGCAGTGACTTCATATGAATCATGATTTCTGCAGAATTCCTTTGTTGTCTTTTCCATGTGACATGATGTGAGTCACTGACAAGAATGAAGTAACTTATTTTGTATCCAAGACTATATATCAGTAACCTGCTTCAGCCTTCGCTRCTACTACATTCCTTTCCTTTACTACTGTTTCAGAGACAAATAGAGAAGATCAGGTTTCCATATACTCTAATCAGTCTTACTATTTTTACAGTTAAATTATATATACATGCAATCATACATCTCTCTGCTTGGAGCATGCTTACCTGCCATACACAGCATATTTGCAACTATTTAAAAATAGTGCTTTAAATAATTCCTCAAAGTCCTGGAAAAAAGGAATTCTGTGCTATTTTATGAAAGTTTACAATGTAGAACTGATTTTTCAACTCTTAATAGTGCAGTCTTTGCTCTTTGATTTTTTGACTGTGTGGCTCTATATTTATGTACAATAGCATCTTTTTCTCAAATTCACTTTACCATCCTGGTAGCAAGTTCATTCATATATTTGGAATTGCTTACTCTGATCTTACTATCTGTGTTGAAATCTTGCAAGTGCTTCACTGCTACTCCTAGGTGACGTGGCTTTTAGACAGGTACATGAAGATAAAAATATCTTGAAAGGGAAAAAGTACAGCTCAGAGTTGCTTTTTTGTCCTGATGGATGGCCTTATCAAAAACAACCAGACTTTAAGAGGAGCAAGTCTATGTGGTTTGTGTATGGAATTTGCTGTTTTGTCAGCAGCTGCTTTTTCTAAAAAAAAGCTAATGCTTTCAAATTTGATCGTAAAAGTTAGGTATGCAAACCAGTATTATGGCTCTTCATCACTATTGGCACTGTTAAACATCTGTAGCTGTTTCTGAAATCATTGAATGAAATTATTCTTTGACATCATGTCAGTGAGTTGCTTGGTAGCAAAACTAGTACTTAGCTCACAATTTTTCTGTGTGCTTTCCTGACCCACCAGGTATAGATGTCCAGTTTTGGGAATGTTTAACTCTGCACCTTTATTCCCATTATTTATATGCAACTGAAGTAGTCTACATTCAGTGGGAATCAATTTTTATTCCAGTTGATCAGYACACTTGATACCCCTTTATATAGGGCCGTCAGGTCTGGCCTTGGGTTTTGCTACTTCTTGCTAACTATGCTACCTAGTAGTTGTTTTGCTTGTGCGTTATTCCAGGCTTATAGAAAGTTTCTTRTTTATCTGCAGTAGGAGTTTGGTTGCTACAACGTGTCATGTGTTATTGTAATTCCTCTAACATTTTTGCAGTTAAAATAGTGTAGGACATCTACTCACTATTTGAAGATCATGTTGTGCTAAACTTCAGCTTCAGAATGTGGCAGCAGTCTGAATTGAATAGGATTGAATAGGATTTTTAGGTTTTTTAGTTYTGGACTCTTAATCAGAATTGAGAAACTGAAAAATAGAATGCCTTTCAACATTTTCTGCATATGTTTTAAAAAGGAATAAACTCAATTAGTGGATCACTTAGATTTATATAAGAATTTTGAGTGTTGAGATTTCTGTTCTGAGGTAGAATACCCAGACATGGATCCTGATAGACAAGAGACTCCTTGATTGTGTTTTTCAAGGGAAAAGTACATACTTCGAGACCTAAAAAGAGGTATCAATAGCATTATAGGAAGATACAGTTTCTGAAATACAAAGCAATATTTTTTTGTGTTCTACAGAATATTTTTTTGTGTGTGTTCTACAGAGTATTTTTAAGGGCCTCCAAAACATTGTAAGATACTTTGTTGTTGCACATACTGAGATTCAATACATTGTGTTGCATGTTAAACTCCAGGGAAGAGCTTCCATTCTCTCCCTTGATGAGATTGGACCTCTTACATCTTCAGACAAAACAAATACTTGTTGCAAATGGTGGACCATTTTACTCCAATGCCTGATTATTCCTGTAGGATTGTTGCTCATACTGAACTTCATTATTGGGGTGAAGTTGCTTTATAAGTTTAATAACTAATTTGTGGAAGAGTGTAGAAGTGAAAAATGTCTGTCTTGTGGGCACAAACTGTGTGGCTTGGTCTGATTAATCACTTTTCCTTTGTGTCCTTAAGACATGCCACTCTTTACCAACTAGAAATGCCTATGGGGATCATATTATCAAAGGATGCAGTACATACAGAAGGCTCATTGTACTGTTGGTTTGGTGCAACTGCATTTGAAGTTCATGTCTAAGTATTCTGTCCTGTTCACAGAAAATGACAGACACAGCTTGTTATGATCCCTGAATATTGTAATGAGGAGATACATTGCTATGGTGTTTTGGGCATCTGCGCTGCAGAAGGCAGCTCTAAAGAAACTTTCAGAATGATAAATTTTGAGAAAATGTCTGCCTTCTTTCAGTTTTTCAGTATGAGGAGGATGGGTTTTCTGGATTTGTCAATCACATAATAGTTAACCTCATTTCTTAGGTTTGTTTCTAACCATGAGTATTCATATTTTTCACCACAAAATGTGGTAATAGATGATTTATTGGGGAAGATGTTGAAGATATCTTATTTTCAGAATAAAGAGTCATAGAAGAATTGTGTCAAATCACTTTTATTTGGGTGTGTTTAAGCTTTTAGCTGATGTAGCTAAAAGCTTAAGCTTTCATCTGTGAGCTTTTAGCATCATTTCATTAGTGCTATTTAGAGAGCATCAAGACTTACCTCCAAGACTTCTTTCTTCTATTTCCTTGTTCACTCTCACACTATACTTACATTTAGCAAAGATTTAGATTTAAATTGGCATGCTTGATGACAGATGGTTTTGTAGTGCATTTTAGCAGCTTAGATCAGTACTTTCATAATAATGTGACCACAAATATCTCTCGTGCACTTGCAGCCTCTGGCATGACARTGGTTGCTCACTGGAACCGTGCAGCTTCTTTACAGGGTGGTTTTCCTGCACTTGCCGTTACACTAATTTTTCCTGTGTTATATTTGGAATCTGAATAATTTGCTTTGTATATGTTTTAAAATGGAGTGTTTGCCACTTGGCCGTATGTTGTACAAAAGATGTCAGTGAAATGTGATGCTTGCAATCATGCTCCTCAGGCTCCTCCTTATTCCTTATGGTATGTTTCAGTTTAAGAATACTGCTTTTTTCCCCTTCATGTGTCTGCTTAGTTCATATTGTAGCAGCCTATGGGTTAAATTTGAAATGTCACAAAAGTGCAATTGACTCACACTATCATGTTATCAATTCCAGTGAAGCCGCAGGAAGCAAAGAATCCAAAGTTTATGTGTGCATTAAAGTGTTAAACAAATTTGCCATGGTTCATCTAAAAAAATGTATTCTGTGAATAAATGATGTAAAAATTTCTATGTCAGCATAAATAGCTCCAGTAACCTTTAGTCTGGTGATGCTTTTGGTCTGCAGTAAAGTTTTGATCTTACAGATTTTGATTACTTCCAATATTTTGCAAATATTTCTGTAGAAATTGGCTATAACTGTTTTCCTAGAAATTAATGTCTCTCAGGTATTAAAACTGTGGATTGTTAAGGTTACTTAACTATCTTTTTTTCAGTTTGAGATTTCTTAGTGTAATTCTTTATGACTGAAAGAGCTATTAGTGCTTGCATGCAACTTTTAAAATACTGTCTTTAGAAGAAACTTGTTAGAGAATAAGCTCTTCAAAAAGCAAACTATTCTCTAAGCATCAGAGCTGATGAAACCTATTTTCTGCTCTGATTTATGCTCTTTATCTTTCTCCTCCTTCCCTCTGCAGTGCCTCCCCTGTCTTCTACCTCTTTTGCTGGCCGTGCAGCTGCACATGCCATGGCTGGGGTTGGAGCTGTGTACTGATTGACTGCTACCTTTTGGAGTGGTTAAGATGTGAGTCTTAATACCTGCCTTTTCTATATAGCAGATACGGATTTGGGTGTCTTCCACCAGCAGCTGGTTATTTTTGGGTGGGATTGCATTGGAACTTCAAGAAATCTGGTCTTGAGTCTGTTTTCAGATTCGATTGAAATATTTGGCAGATTTCAAAATCCACCAGCTGAGAKGAGTAATCAAGAACTTCTGTTAGAAATAGTATAATGAATTCTTGATAAACTGTTTTTGGGTAGAGCAATTGTAAAAGAGCTTCTGTTGCACAATACTTTCTTTCCACATTTTTTTCTCCACTAGTTTGTGTGTTTTCACTAGTAACTTAACTTGGCTTTCTGTCCTCTGTATGCTGTGTGGCCTCCAGTCTGACATACAAGTGCACATGCTCCAGTTTAGAGACCATAGTACTGGACCACTGAACTAGAGCCGCAGCCTGAAGGCTGACACCTGAGCATTGTGCTGGGAAATGCCATAAGGACAGAAAATTCTGGAAGCTGCTTTTGTCCAGAGGCTGGAGCAGATGGCTTCCTTAAGTCCTTTCCAACCTCCAGTATCTTGTGACCTTATGATCCTATTCCTAGTTAGAGCAGTAGATCCAAATTTCAGCGAACTCCCTGCTTTCATCCATCTCTATATGCCTTGTTTAGGTCAACTAGTGCACCTTTCTCTTATTGAATTTTCTGGGGTAGGATTTTTTTATTTTCTTTTTTCCTTATTTTAAGGCCTTTTCATTGCCACAGCTGTTGACACTCCAACGTTTCTGAGTTTGTGGCCTTGAAACAGGAAGTCTTGATACATTTATAGTGAATGTTGAAGAATGTAGTATATTTGGTTTGAAATTATTATTGCCATCTTTTTTAGGATGTTTTGTTTTCACCTTTGAGAATTTCAGCCTTGTAGAAATTTGAYTTTAATAAAATGAAAAATAAAATAAGTAATACATTAGAAGAACAGTCATATTCTAGGTTGTCAATAGATTGGCAGAATGTACATTCTTGTCAGAAATTGATAGACGTTAACCTACTTTCCAGTATGGTTACGTCCAGAGAAAAAATCAGCTTTCTCATTCTGGAAAGATAGACTGTAGAAGATAGAGGTGTGATGTGAATATTGTTCAGTTGACAGTAGACATGCATGTCTGAAAGATGTTTGTTTCTCAAGMCTTGCATTTGGACAAAAATATTGTCTAGGCCCTTAGAGCTGTGACAGGAGACCAGTTAGCTGAAAGATAACCTTTTATATAAACAATGCAAGATATCAGAAGCTTCATTAAAATATAACCACATGCTATAAAAATGTGATTTTAAAATTTTGTATGAATTTCAATTCCTCATTTATATTCACTGATCCATTATCTATTAAGAACAAATTTTATGGAGGGAAACAGTTGGATTGGCATTGATTTGACTCCTTAGATGCGTGGATTATTTCAAGGATTGTATAAGCTAGATCTTAAACGAGGATTTCAATCAGAACTATAATTTTTAAGCATGTATATTTTCATTAAAATATTTTCATGAAAAATTTATGTATCTTTTTTGCAATGTTTGTGAAAAATTAAGTTWAAAAATGTCAAATGGATATTTTATTTGTGTGGCTGCCAACACATTGGTGGATTTTCTCCTGTGCTAAAGAACGAGTAGCATATTTAGAACACCTCTAGGACTGTATTGGCTGCTGTACTTTACTGTGCAACACAMGTAATAATCCAACTCAGATAATTTAGTTGAATACAAATATAGTTTACTGGGGTAGAAGAAATGCAGCTAAGCCAGTGACATCAGTGAACTGGGGGAGAAATACAGTGGTGTAGCTGACCTCTAGTTGCGATGTAAGACACTTGTGGCTGTGCACAAGGGAAGTATAAGCATCCTTTTGAAGATGCTGAAAGCAAAATTACAGTAGGCAGAAAAGCATAGAAATATTTATTGGAAACAAACTTAGGAGGGATCTCAATGGTATACACTGCTAAGGTGTTTCCTATTCTGTAATTCAGTAAGATATCTGTATTATACTCAAGGTATATACTCAAGGTATTATACTCAAGCCTTTTGTTTATGATATAATATATGGTCATTTCTTTTTCAGATCGAATTCAGTTACCCAGGAATATGATTGAAAACAGTATGTTTGAAGAGGAGCCCGATGTGGTTGACTTGGCAAAAGAGCCTTGTTTACATCCACTGGAGCCTGACGAAGTGGAATATGAACCAAGAAGCTCCCGTCTCTTGGTGCGTGGCCTTGGAGAGCATGAAATGGATGATGATGAAGAGGATTATGAGTCATCAGCAAAATTGTTGGGGATGTCCTTCATGAACAGAAGCTCGGGTCTGCAGAATAACATGTCTGTATATAGGCAAAATCCAAATGGATCMTGCTCAGTACCCTCTACGAGGACCTTGGTGGTTTGCACAGTTGTTTTTGTGATTGCATTTTCATTAATAATAATGATTTATCTTCTTCCCAAATGTACCTTTACCAAAGAAGGCTGCCATAAAAAAAATCATACAATGGAACTAATATACCCTTTGGCAACCAATGGAAAACTATTTCCATGGGCAAAAATTAGACTTCCTCCTGATGTTGTACCACTGCACTATGATCTTGTCTTGCAGCCAAACCTAACTACTCTGAAATTTGCAGGCTCTGTAAAAATAGTGGTCAACATCCTCCATGTAACTCAGAAGATTGTACTTCACAGCTCAGGACTTAATATCACCAAGGCAACAATTACTTCAGCACAAGGGCATCAAGCAAAGGCAGTTGAATTCCTGGAATATCCATTGCATGACCAGATTGCACTCATGGCTCCAGAGGCTCTCCTTGTAGGACAGAATTATACTGTCAACATGGAATATTCATCTAATTTATCAGACACGTACTACGGCTTTTACAAAATTTCTTACAAGGATGAGAACTCACAGCAAAGGTATGCCCACTAATATAGCTTCCCAGATCTGTCACTTCTAAATTATGCTTTGATAACAGAAGTAAAAAAAGTTGCTTTTTTTATTGGGCATTTTATGCAACTTATTCCCGTTGAGAAAAATCAGTCGTTAAKCTCTTGATTAATCTACCTGAAAAATGTCTTTCACGGATGATTTTCTTAAGTCTACAGTGAAACATACTGCAGYGTTTAGGTTGTAGGTAGTTGTAGTATGCTTTTTTTTGTTTGGTTAATTTTTAGTTTCTTGCTTTGGAAATTCTTCCCTCATCTCTTTAGACTTGGGTCTCAGGACAGGGCCTCAGGAAACAAAGTACTGTTACCATAGGAAGAGGTCAGGTTCAAGACCACCAGAGGAACCCAGTGGGCCTAAGATGCATCATGCAGTCCAAACGGAAATAGGAGATGTTGTTGCCAAGCCACTCTCAGTTGTATATRAAAAGTCATGGCAGTCAGGCAAAGTCCCAGGAGACTGGAGAAAAGGGAAACATCACACTCATTTTGATGAATAAATTAGTGCTTTTTATCAAAAAGATTATTCAGAATTGCTCCCCCTCCCCCCCATTCAAATGAGTCTTAAGCTGGTTGTGTTAAGAATGTCCATGCCTTTGTGGGCAAGTAAGTGTCCATGCAGGTTTTCTAGAAAGAGTGTGGTGCAATAATCAAGAGACAGAAAAGCAGTGTGAGTCAGCTAAGCAGCTTACTGCAAACATTAAAGACTTGCATTACCATGAAGTAAGTGGGAATAAGAGTGCAGTTCATATAGAAGGCAGAAATCACTTAAATTATTGATACTCTGGGTTTTTTTTCCTATTCTGATGTAGCTTCAGCTTTGATTTTTTTTATATTTACTATAGTAGAAATAGAATGCATAATTTTTTAGAGTACAAAAATAYGATCAGTGAGTAAGTTTTTGAGTTTTCATCCCCCTTCAGTCTGGTGCTACCTCCTTTTGTTCAGGAACAGGATGATAGCACATGTTTTAATCCATATGTTTTTCAGTAAATCCTTTTCAGATAACTCTTTAGTGATATAATCATTTTCATTGCCTTTCCTGCTTCTTCTTTTTGCAGGGGCATTGTCTCTGTGTGCCTGTTTTGTGTGGTGTTACAAATGCAGACTCCTCTGATAACCTCTGTTGTCACTGCATTTTCTGTATAAAGCTCAACTATCAAGCTGATTGCATAAGAAAATGTATTTTCTTTAGTTCAGTTTTACTTTTGTTTCTTAAATTTTTTGTATTGTTGCAAAAATTTTAAAATTACAAAAGGCAGAATAACTCACTTAACTTGTTGCCAGAGGCAAAATTAAGTCCAAATAATTTGGGTCTTATTTGTTTTTTTATGCAGAATGTTTTTTATTCTTCATTTTTCTTTCGCAAAGTCTTTCTCAAAGGGTGAAACTGCATTAGTTTGTCAGGGGGAAGAAAAGAGTAATAAGATGAAAGCAGGCATGARATTTAGTCTTATGAATTGTCAGGAGCATGCTTTCTCAGAAAAGCTATGTATCCAAAAATGTTGGAATCATGGTGCATAACAAATAAACATCCCAAACACCTGTGAGTAGCTTGGCAGTTTGTTAAAAAAAAAGCAAGGGGGGAAGAAAAGGCAATGTGGACCACTCTTCTCTGTTTACCTCCAGTAAATCCTTCAATTAATGAACATGTTGAACTCTGTGTTGTCTTGCAGGTGCAGAAGTCAGAGATGCTCTCCATTAAAAAGATGTAATTTCCGCAGCTAGCTAAAATAAAAACAGTGGGGGAGAAAYAGAGACTTCTGAGAAATCTTGTGATATGAATAGCTGTTGGATTAGAGACAAGACAGTACATGAACTTGGACAGAATCCATCTACTAGCCAGCACAGGGAGCAGGCACACAGCTAAATGAACTGTGGGAACATCTGCAGGAAATGGCCTGGCAATTAGATGAAAAAGCTTCCTCGCAGCCCTATCTGCTGCAGAGGTCTCCAAACACTTATTTAKTGGGCATTCTCACTGACTTAATTTTTCAATCTTTTGTTCTCTCTCTCTGGAAACAGGCTGGCATACATTTTGGTGATTGCACTGTAGTTGTGTTGTTGTAGGTGCATTCATCTTTGTTCAGAAAGAAAAAAAAAAGGCAAGATGATTACTCCTCAAATAAGTATGTTATTRGGTTTTAAATAAAAAATTGTTAATGAAACATTTATTCTGACTGGCCCAACCTTGTTATCTACAATTCACAAAGTTATTCCCATAACAAGCTGTTAGAAGATTTGGGAGGGAAAGGACTGAAATGACTGTTGAATCATAAATAAACTGACATTTATGCTTTTTGTAATTCTTACTTTTGCTCTTCACCACTCTTCCCATTAGGTGGTTCGCAGCAACGCAGTTTGAACCTCTGGCAGCAAGGTCTGCTTTTCCATGCTTTGATGAACCGGCATTTAAAGCTACGTTTTTAATCAAGATCAAAAGAGATGAGAAACTTTCCACACTGTCAAATATGCCAAAGGTATTTGCTTTAGTAGGGGACTTTTAGTAGAGCTGCTGCCTAGGTAATCTTTTTTGGTTGTTTTGATTGTGTTTTTATTGYATTAATATCCAGGAGATTGACTTGAGTGGATAAGCTATAAACTGTATTACTGTGTAATGAAACAACTGTTTTGTTCTCAAAGGCTTGAACTGTGTAGAGAAAACAACTGTTCAATGCATTGCACAGTGTAGGACATTACTGACAGTTGAATGACTGAAGGATTCCTTTTGATGTTGAATGAACCATTATTTTACAGAAGTTTTTGTTGTTGGTGATGTTGCTCTCAACAGCCCTTAACATTTATTTTCAAGTTCTCTATGTTTGCTGATACTGCACAAGTGCAGAGAGTACTGTAGTATTTTCAGCAGTAGTTTGTATAACTTGCACCAGTCTATGTGAAAGGTTTGCCTGATCTTGAGGGATGTGCTTCTGTGCTTTAATGAGGGAAAGTGGGATATGAATACAGGCAGAGTCAGATCCAGAATTGGAGGAGAGATCTGAAATTCCTTCAGCTAGAGTTTTTCAGACAAAATCTTCTAAGAGCATATCTGAATTTAGTGGTGATGTTTTATGCCATTATGGCTTTGTACAAACGTTTATAGAAGCCTAATTTATATAGACAGACCAGCAAGGCTAACAYTACCTAGTCTGTGTTTGAACTAGGTATTCTCTCTTCAAAACACTACCACCATTTTATCACCCGGCAGAAACTCAGTACTGGCRTTGACCTAATCAGTAATGAGAAAATTACACCCTTGGTGTTGCTGGTACATGTGCACACATTGTGCTGCTTGGGTTCCAGAAAGCTGTCTAAAGCTCGAGTGCTGATGCAGCTACCTTGTTTTTGAAAACCAAGCTAATAAATGCAACCTTATGAAATAGTATCATTTTCACAATGTGCAAACATTTATATTCCTGTATTTGTAGTGGTTCTTAACAGTTACAAAAAGAGAGGGACTCTGCTGGACCACTCTTCTGTTTTATGTAAATAAGAGCGCTCACTTGTTCTCCTCTGATAGGATCTAGACAAGTGGCTAAGACATCTTTCAACAGCTTCCTTGCTTCTTCAGGTGGAGAAAGTAAATGATGGTTTAGCACTGCTGCCTGCACCAACAATTAGCTCTGTTGGTCAGAGCAGGATGYTAATAATGCCAAGGTTGTGGGTTACGGCCCTGTATGGACCATTCACTTGGAGTAGGGCTCGATGATCTTTATAGGTTCCTTCCAGCTAGAATATTCTGTGATGTGTGCAGCAGACATTGCTGAAATAATCACCTATACCTACATGAGCAAGAGATTTCAGGAGCAGGCTTTGTCAGCTAGCATGTGCATCACTAACACAGCAATATATAGTGTCTGACATGCATTAAGGCTAGAAATAAACGATGTATTTTTGGCTTGTGAAGCTACCCTTTATAGTTTTGTTTGTTCTGTTTTTTGGGGTTCCTATAATGACGTTAACTGATTTTTGAACCAGTTTTTCTGCAGCTGCAGCAGATTTTCATAAATAGACTGTCACCTCCATATGACACCAGAGTTGTAATAAATGCAGAAAATTAAAAATTCACTGAAGGAATTCAAAGATGGCATTCTGGTTATATACAATGGTCAGATTAGGTGATTATATTGGTTATATCTTCTGTTTTAAAAAGTTTCTCTCTAAGACTGGCAGTTAAATGTTAAGTGACAGTTAAATGTCAAAATATTTGGTTTCAAATGATCTTGTCTAAAACTAAGGTTATTGTTGTTGGGTTTTAAATGTCTTTGGGTTCTGAAAACAAAATCATATACGAAGTTTCACAATTTATTAACTGCCATCTCTGTCTGCAGACCTTTAGTATTCTGCACTATAGTGGCTTTAAACATTTTGTTTTATTCTTTTTGTATTTAGTGTTTGTGAAGGAATACATAGAAAGCACAGCAGGCTTTTCTAGGATTAGTATTAAAGAAAACTGCACAAAAAATAAGTTGAGATACAGTACACTATCTTACTTCTGTATGGTATCTTACTGTGTGCACAGAAGACTAGGCAGACAGTTACTTTTGTCAGTGTTTGTTTAAKCTGGGCATGTTTTTGCTTTGAAATGACTGAGACCTTAAATTTTCCTCAGTTTTTTAAATGTGTTTTCTTTTGATTTATAAAAATGCATGTGAGGAATATTTTGTTCAGTTATAGAATAATAAGTATGTCTGGTATCCTAATTTTTTCTGAGACTTATGGGAAGAAGCAAATATTTAACTCATGCAACACCAATATTTTTAATTATCTATGCTGAACTGTGTCTCTGGTCTAGCCTRATGCTCCCTTGAATTAATGCTAATCTTTATATTGATTTTGGATTATACTGAGACTTCAAATGCGAACCAAATTAGGTTGGTTTCTCTAACAGAATTGTTTGGTAATACTGCATAATGAATCTTGGCAAATAATTTTTGTGTATATAAGCTTAAATGTTTCATGTCTTCTTAAGTTAGTGTATACTGCTGTAAGTATCATCAAACCCACTGAAATATAATGAAAATATAACCAAAGTATAAAGATTTTATGTAAACTTCCCTATAAACAGTTGCTAGCATGTAATAATTATTTAACATTGATTTATGTTATCTTWGAGTTTTGTCTTAGTGTTCTTTTGCCTGCATTAATAGTATTTCACTTTCCCTGCAGAAAGCCACTACACCTGTGACAAATGGAATTGTTCAGGATGAGTTTTTTGTGAGTTTGAAGATGAGCACCTATCTAGTAGCTTTTGTTGTTGCAGACTTGAAAAATGTCAGCAGRGAGACTAATGGAACTCTGGTATGTGTTTGTTTCACTTTAAGTTCTTCTTCACTCTTCCCAAGCTAACCAGGCTACCTAAATAAATCAGAAAGATCTCCAAACAACTAAATTCTATCTCTTAAATGTATTTATCTTCTTGGTTTTATTAAACTCACAGGTAGGGAACGGAAGCCATATGCTATAAATTGACTGAATTCACAGTTTGTACCAGACTGAATATACTTTTACAGTAAGGGACTCTGCATCAGGTCTTTTTAACAGTGGAAATTTACAAAATGTAGATCTTTCAGGGCTGGGAGCTTTAAACTCTTTTTTTCRCTGCTTCATCTGTGAACAGTAATGTCATGCAAACCAGGAGTTTTTCTGAGGATGTAAAGAAACATGACAAGTTTCTGGGAGCCCTAACATGGTTTCAAGCAGTGCCAGAAAATATTTCGGCATCTGCAAAGACAACATACCTAAAAAAACCCATGCCCTACAGTAAACACATTTAGGCTGATTTTAAATCTGCATTTAGTSACTTAAATACAATTATTTAATTGTGGAGTTTTTTATTTTTCCAAAGGTTCAAAAAATCAAGTAGTTGGTCCTTCTTGAGCTTTGTCCTTTGCAGGGGTATGGCCTATTTTCTATAATGTGTTCAGTTAGAGCAACTAAAGAATAAATAGGGTAATATTAGGAGATGATCCTTGATCTTCTTTTACAAAATTCTTAAGTTTCATGTGAGCAATGACTTTCATGATTCTTTAGCAGAACCTGCCCCTTTGTGGTGAAATGTCAGAAATGTCTATGTACCTAGAAAAAACCACAGGGAATAGTGATAGCACTGTAGAAAGAGAAGCCCTGTCTTTAACCCAATACACACAAGTAAAGACACTAGACAGGTTTTGATCTTTGATTCTGATTTAGACAGGTATTTCTGATCAAAGCTGAATAGAACAGATTGTTAAACTTCTTTTCCACTTCTGGCTGTTGTTCAGGTCTGTATTTGAACTGTACTCTGGTAAAACCATAGTCAGTTCTTTGAGGCAGAAATCTTCTTAACTTAGTAAGAATGTGTCTTACTTATCTTTAATTCATTATTTTCAATTTATTTTTATTTATTAGTGTTTTAATTTTGTTAAGACTCCTTGCTAGCTTGAAGGGAGAAAGCGTAAGAAATATAATTCTTAGTARSTCTAAGGTAGTCTTAGCACRTATTTCTGTTTGYGTAGGAARGGGTGTCCTAAACGTGAATCTACCWGTAGCCTAATCAAAGTTGTTTTCTTGATASAGACAATTAAACATGAATAGAGGGAGACATTAACTTCTCAATTTTTATAAATGCTTCTTACATCTTGTCTAATGTGGCCTTACCTTAGATWGGGGAATGGATCAGTTTTATGCCARTTTTTATTTCTTGAGAGAATTTGTTGGAGATTGTACTAGTGCTATCATATTGATAGCCTAAAGATCAGTTAAGGTATGCAGGGATGGTAAATAACTCATGAGGCRTTTGTCATGTAGACCCTTCTTGAACTCATTCCTTAGAGTTGTCAGCCTTGAATTGTCAGCCTGCATACACACAGAACAGTGTAGTAAGAGAASTCATCTCTTTTTGGGCAGCTTCACAACTACTGTTTGTGTATGTACTCCCAAAACTGTGTCCTGACTGTTTCAGGAACTCCTGCCAGCGCATCCTTCAATTCTACATCTTTTGTAGAGATATGTTTCAAAGTATTTTCTCTTCTCTGTTTGGACTAGGTATCTGTCTATGCCACACCACAGCATCTAAACCAAGTTGGCTATGCCCTAGACACAGCAGTGAAGATTCTKGAATTTTACCAAAAATATTTTTTTATGAAATACCCTCTTGAAAAATTAGGTAAGTTCTTTAGACCTTCTTTTTTATTTTCTTTCTTTTTTCCCTAATTTTTTTTAAACTTTTTTTTTTAATGGAAGAAGTCCTGATCTGAATAATGCATGGGAATTTTCTTTTTTTTGAAGAATATTCAAATTATTAAAATAATTTTCAAAATTAACTACATGTTTGTCTGAGTGCAAGTATTAAGTGAGTCACAAGTGAGCTTTTGGAACCAGACTGCTTATACTTACACATAAGGAATATAACATCTGAGAAATAATTCTGTAAATTTAACTTGGTARTGAGGAAATTCTCAGTCTGTGAACTATGTTCACAACTGCAAGATCTGCAGCCTGACTCCTCTGCATGCATTAGTTTGACTGGAAAGATAGTGAAATGCAGTCTTTTAAGACGCTGCTTCTCAGTAGTGTACTTTTCAGGCTGTCACATTTTTGTATAAGTTTATTCATGCAGGGTCTATAGGTAGGGTCTCTTTAAGTTGTTTATGTAAGTGTACAGCTAGTGAAACATGTAAGAGTACAGCTAGAGAAACATGGTTATACATCAGTGGGGTTTCTGACATTTGAGATTTGGGTGTATGTCCACACCACAGGGTTTAAATGATGAGGTTTTTAGTTATTATAGTACAATAGATAGGCTTGAAAGACAGGATTTCTTTAACGAGCAGTTTTCAGTCCTCTTTCAAATCTTTTCCAGATCTGATAGCAATTCCTGATTTTCAGTCTGGTGCAATGGAAAACTGGGGTTTGATCACCTTCCGAGAAACAGCGCTCTTGTTTGACAATAATACTTCTTCAGCGAGGGATAAAAAATTAATAACTGCAGTGATAGCACATGAGCTTGCCCATCAGGTACTAGACTGGGAATGTTATTGTTTTCTTTTGTCATTTGTTTTTTAAGTGAAATTCTGTCCTTAAATTCACCTGTCCCCTCACTGACTGGGTTATGCATTGTATCTGTTCAGAAAACCTGCCTATGTATTTTCTACAGCACAACAGGCTGAGTGCAGCATATTATGTACTTAAGGAGTTGCTCCTGCRAGGGCTTTACTGTGGGTTTGATTAAGCTTCATTTTATCACAAGATAAGGCAAAGGATGGAYAGAGTCTTTCTCATTTGGTCTTAATTCTAAGCAAATAATTATGTTTTCTATCTTACATAGTGGTTTGGCAATCTAGTAACTATGGAATGGTGGAATGATCTCTGGCTGAAYGAGGGATTTGCCACTTTCATGGAGTACTTTGCCTTGGAGGAGGTTTTTCCAGAATTACGTTCGGTAAGTAATTTCTGTAACTACACTTTTTGTACCTTCACTATTACCTGCTTTTAGTGCTTCYCATAAATGACTGATACTTGCAAACTGATGCTGAAATTAATTTTGGGCACCATTGAGATCATGCTACGTTTCTTTGGCACTTTGATTATATTGGAAGTACCTTTGAGAAAGGTACATTTGTTTTTGTAAGTTTTAAAGGTATTTTGTTTTGATAGTAATCTACATGCAGTCTACTGTGTTTTTTGAAGGTTAAAGTATTTAGTGCAAAATAGCAAGTGTTAAAACATGTAGATGTGGGGCGGGGTGGGGCAGCCCCTCCCTCACGCGTCAATGGCGGACACAGGCGGCAGAAATGGGCGGAGAAGGGGATTGCTTAACAAACTCACAGGGGGAGCGGATCCCGGTGCCCCCTCTGGATAGCAAAAGGAGCTGGAGCAGGAATCTCGGATTAGCAAGCTGGGAAGGTAGGGATGAGCAAAGTCCCGAGTGGTGGATGGGATGTATCAGAAACTTGGCAGCTGTAGCTGGAACCACAGGGCATCCCAGCAGAGCAAGGGGTGTGAGTTCCAGTATGGCTCTTGGACAGTTTCAGGGAAACAGTGAGGGCCGGGCAGTGKCTGCCTAGCTCCCAGCCCAGTTCTCACAGCATCTCTTCCCAGAGAAACCCTCAGATAAGAGAAGTGCAGCCAGGTGCACCCCTCCTCTGAGCTTGGCAACTTCTTGTCTCTCTTAAGTATTCGGTCATTATTGTTCTTAGCAACGAAACTGGGGAACGTTCCCTGARAGAAGGAAAAACTAAAGAAAAAACCCTAACCTCCCAACAGGATTTCACTTATCAGTGGAACTGGCATGAAAGTATCAAATGGTTCCCCACAAAGAATTCTGATAGAATTAAGTTACCCTCAATAATACGAAGCACTGCTCCCACAGGCACTTCTGTTTACATATATGGCTGAAGGATAGATTCTTTTTGATACAATAATGTCATGATTGTTTATCAGCTCACTCAGGTACTAAGTGACTTAACTTTTCAGACCATGAAAAATGTGATGGTTTCAAATTTGATCTCTTTTTTCCCAGAAAAGGATATCAACTACTGTTACGAAGAATTCCTACTGAGAATGACAGGCAGATAAATGGAGATTAGTGTAATTAAATAGAGAGGATAGTGAAAMGACGAATTTACATTTTAGGTAAAGGTGTCTCTGAGGAGAGGACATACCTGAGGCCCAAAATCAGCTTCAAGAAATGTTCATGTGATTTGCATTAGTCGTGGGTTTAAATACCTAATGTCTACTGACTGTTTCCTGCTTGATAGATTGTGTGCTTCTCAGCATTCTGGATAAGTGTGAGTTTTGAGTTCTTAAATCACTCTCACACCAGGTTGCTATCCTGGTTGAGTAGAATTTTTTTTCAGCGCTGGATGTTTAGAAACTACTTCATTTGGCTGGCTTGGTTATTCAGTTGGATTGTCACTGAAAGTCTGTTTAGGTAGCCATTCTGCTTGTTGGGTGTGTATGTGGTGAGTGGAGGACCCAAAAGTAGTGTCCTGTTTAACAAGGTCTCATCTAACATCTGAGTACATCATTCCAAAACATGTCTGACAAGCTGCCTTCACCAATATTTTGTTTTGTCATTTGATGGTGCCAGAATGTGTTTTGGTAAAAATAAAATATATTGCCCAGAAGTTCTGCATTCAAGAAAAATAGCCTTAACATTTTAAACTTTAACAATTATTTTTATTGTAATTCACAAAAGTTGTGCATTTTAAAATTTTCTTTAGTAACTACTGTACAGACAATTCTTTGCTTGCCTTGATGAAATGGCATGGACAAATACTGGTATGATGAGCTTCTTTTTAGTGTTTGGGGTTTTCTTGTTCTGATATCAATGTATTAAATTCAAATACCTTCATTCTAGAAGAAAAGAAGCCAGAGATCTTGGTAATCACTAGATAGGATGCTTTTTACATGCTCACAAACATTACTGTAGTGAATAATTTTCTCAACATCATGCTTAAAGCATACAAAAGTCATGCTTTTGTGYTCCCTGTCTCCTGTAAATGAACTGAAAACATTAGTCAGCCAAATGTGAAATTTGCCACACACTTACTTTAGAAAGTGATTTTTTTTCCTGTGCCAGTAGCACATTTGGCTGAAACAGGGACTTAAGGATCCATGTAGTCATGCAAAGTCAAAAGTGATTTTCCACTGCTAAAATGAGGCAGCACTTTTGTGAGTGTTTTGRTAATTCTTTTACTGCCTAGACCAATGGAGGAGCAAAACAGAGACCATTTTTGCTTTTCTGCTTAACAGGTGTGTTTCAGCTTCCTAAACAGTTGGGTTTCTCTTCTAGGATGAAGATTTCCTCAATTTAATTTTCAAGGCTATGRTGAAGGATTCCTTGAATTCTTCACATCCAGTCTCTTCTGCTGTTCAGTCTTCAGAGCAAATTGAAGAAATGTTTGATGCTCTTTCTTATATTAAGGTAACTGTAAAATATTTTGAAATATTTGGAAAGTGATACATTAGCTACTGAAAATATGAATGTGGAATCACAAGTAAATAGGCATGTACTGACAAATATATGGAGGAGGTTATTTACACCCAATTCAAAATGATGCAGKATTTCTCGATTGTGTTTTTGAGCATCTACATAGAATTTAATTAGGAAAATATTATGTATGTGTATTTGTGGCCATACTTACCTTGTTGAATGCTTGAGCACAAATTATAATACTCATGGAGATGTAAGAGGAGAACCAATAGGTGAAGCAAGATACGCAGTTCGGCATATATTCTTCTGATAGGAGACTATAACTAGTGATTAAAGAAAGTCTGAAAACCACAACACTGAACTGATCACTCAACCTTATACTCTCCCTGGTTTAAAAAAAAAAAAAAAAACCACCAGTATTTTAGAGACATCCTGAACTGGAAGCTTGCCTCTGAAATGTAAATTATTGTACTGCACATGCTGRTTGTCTGAAACTTGAGTCTAGTGAGAGCTCTGTGAGTTTTATGTTTTTAAAGCTTTTTAGTGCCTTGCATAAAAATTCATGAGAGAAGAAATACCTGTATTTGCAAAATTTTTATTCGCATTGTCTCRATTTTAGACACCAGATTTTGATAATGTTAGAGTAAAACCCATTGGTTTTTTTGTTTTGGATTAACTGACTTTTTTCTTCATCACTGTCTTGTCCTTTCATCTAATTAGAAATCATGGGGACAGCTATTTTTTGCTAGAAAATAGTCAAATATTACATCTCGCCTTGGAAGGAAGTGGAATGCAGTTCCCATGACAGTCTTGGTTTGTTTGATTCTGACTTATTCCTCTACTGTAAAAGATCTAGAATACGCATATGTTTCAAAAAGTTCTGTAACTTCAGTTCATTGATTCATTTTCTTTTTTTTTTTCCTCCCTAAAGGGGGCTTCACTTCTTTTGATGCTGAAGCATTATCTCACTAAGGATGTTTTCCAAGCTGGCATTGAGGTATACTTGCATAATCACAACTATGGAACTGCCCAGAGTGATGACTTRTGGGACAGCATGAATGAGGTATCGATCTTCGACACACTGTTCCTCTTTTCCTTTTTTTCCCTCCACTTCTTTAAGAGTGTCATAAATTTTTATGTATTTCCTTGTTTTTGGTAGAAATAGGATAATAGGCTCCAGGTAAATACTCTGAACTTCTTGCTCATCCTATTCCAAAGTTCTCTTGTATAGATAGGGAGATTCCTGGGGCTATTAGGACTGCATTGACTATCATCCCAAAAAAGTGCTGTGAGTGGGTATGTATTGCCATGCAGTGTCCATCCAGTATGGACATGTTCTCTCTAAGTTTGCATGGGTAGTATGTTAAGACCAGAACAAAAGTAATAAAATTCAGGATAAAATTTACTTTCAAGGAATAGCTAAATCCCATCTCATAGAGGTGTKGGATTACTCTCTRCTAGTGCAWMTTTGTGATARCTTCTGTTTTAACWAGTGTSGTGARATTTTAGGAAAACAGATTGTACAGKMAGCTCTCAAATTATAAAGCAGGCATAAGGCTGTGTCTAATTTTATAATGAATATGAAGGGTTCAAGAAAGCAAGAGCTTGGGCAGAAGAGCAAGAGAGCCAGAGTCAACAAGCCTATGGAAGTCAGAGAGGCCAGGGAAACAAGGGTGGAGAGACAGCAGGGAGGACAGAAGAAAGAATGAGAGTCCAGGGAACGGCAGGCCTGTCAGCCTGACCTGAATGCCAGGGCAGGTCATGGAGCACATCATCTTTAGTACCATTACACAGCATATACAGGATAATCAGAGAATCAGGCCCAGCCAGCATRGATTTAGGAGAGCAAGTCCTGCCTGACCACCCTGGTCTCATTTTATGACCAAGTGACCTGCCTGGTAATGAGGGGAAGGCTGTGGATGKTGTCTRCTTGAYCTTCAGCAAAGCMTTTGACACYRTCTCCCACAGCATTCTCCTGGAAAAGCTGGCAGCCATTGGCCTGGACAGGAACGTTTTTTACTGCRTTCAAAACTGCTGCATGTTCAGGCCCAAAGCGAGGAGGTGAATGGTGTCACTTCCAGSTGGGGGCTGSTCACTAGTGGTGTTCCCCAGGGCACACTGTTTGAGCCAGTTCTGTTTAATATCTTTATTGATGATCTGGAGGARGGGATCAAGTGCACCCYCAGTAAAATTTTAGATGATACCGAGTTGGGCAGGTGTGTTGATCTGCTGGAGGGCAGGAAGGCTTTGCAGATGGAACTGGACAGGCTGAATCAATRGRCCAAGGCCGATTGTATGAATTTCAAAAAGGCCAAGTGCCAGGTCCTGCACTTTGGTCACAATAACCCYGTGCAGTGCTACTGGTTGTGGGAAGAGTGGCTGGAAAGTGGCCCMRTCAAAAAGGACTGGAGTGCTGGTATACAGTAGCTGAGCCAGGAGTGTGCCAAGCTGGCCAAGAAGGCCAATAGCATCCTGGCCTGTATCAGCAATAGAGTGGCCAGTAGGACCAGGGCAGTGATTGTCTCTCTATGCTTGGCACTGGTGAGGTCACACCTCGAGTTCTGTGTGCAGTTCTGAGCCCCTCARTTCAGGAAGGACATTGAGGTGCTGGCGTGTGTCCAGAGAAGGGCAATGGAGCTGGTGATGGGTTCTAGAGTTTAATTCCTATGAGGAGAAGCTGAGGCAACTGGCGTTGTTTAGCCTGGAGAAAAGGGGGCTCACGGGTGACCTTATCAGTCTCTRCAATCCCTTGAAAGGTGGTTGTATCCAGGTGGGGGTTGGCCTCTTCTCCCATGCAAACGGCAGCAGATGGCCTCAAATTCTACAAGGAAGATTGAGGCTGGATATCAGGAAGAATTTTTTCACTGAAAGGGCAGTGATTTTCAGCAAATTTGTCTGAGTCTTCTTCCGTTCTGTTGCCATTAATTTTGTCTAGGCTAAATATGTTTAAAAATTCAAACCATGAGAGTGTAATTTTCTTTGAACATAAATTTTTGTATRCATTTTTCACATAGCAAAATATGCACAGTCATTTCTTAAGTCTTAACCTTCTCTGTGGAAATGGAACAGACAGGGTCTCTGTTGGASAGTGAAGTTGGAGTAAAGATGAGAAAACCACATGAGGGTTAAAAGAAGCATCTGTAACCTGGCAAAGAAACTTTAGTGTACTTTGCCTAAAGGGAACAAAGATGAAACAAGTTTCTTGTGTTGCTTTCATTGGAGTTAGRAGCTGCTCAAAGAAGAGATGTCAATAAAATAAATTATTGACAATAAATTCTTACTAAGATGAACTATGAATCTATAATTTCTAATAAATGGTTTCATTTCAGGTGATTTGGGATTATATATTGGAATAAAATTATTTCAGTAGAGCAAATGTCAAATTTACTCACATTGCTGTACAGATTACACTCAAGCCTTTCTGCCAGTCTTTGGGTAACCTGCAYTGGGTAACTGTAACCAGTTAAAGCTTGTGATAAAAAGTGAGAAGAAGAAGATTTAGCCAGAGTGGTTTGGGGGAGCATGTAAAAAGTAAARAAACCCAAATATGTAAATTTCAAATTCCATAAATTTGAAGTTTGGTAGAGAATTGCTTCCCTGAAATTTAAACCTCTGTTTAAGATTTATGGTGATTCTCTACATAAATAATATCATATTCTCCARTGAGGGTGAACTGTACATACAGACTTGAAGAGAGACTATTGGGCAGTAAGCTGCTTCCCTAAATAGAGAAAGATACAATACAGGTTGGTAACAGTTAAATGTGACTTGAATAATGATATAGTAATWTCTTTATGTTCCTGATAGCTCAGCCTAAACCACATTTTTGCAAGTTGAAGGGCATACTATCTTTTCCAGGGTAAATTATTATCTCTGCTAATAAAGAGATGGTGATATTATAAAGTGATATTATATTAAAGCATTATAAAGTATTTGTCGTCAGAGGGAATGTTGTARTACAGTTTCTTGGAGATTAGAAGAGGTTGACAGTAAAGCTATGCAAAGGCTAGTAGTCAGTGGGAGGGGGAAAAAACTTAAAAAACATATGTGGTTTTGTTGTACAAACACCATCACTGTATTTTGATTTCTAATATTCATTTCAGAATTTTAAAAAGGTTTTCCAGCCTGAAATGCTCACATATTGTCAGTATACCAATAAGGAAAGAGAAAGGGTWGGGGGAGCTTGGGAGCTTACTGTAGCTTTCTTTTCTGTGACATTCTCTCTCCATCCTTATTACATACCAGTTCAACTTACCTGATATTTCCAATTTGTCTTTCCGTTGCTTGGCCAGGATTGCCTCAAAATAAAAACTACTTGCTCCCCTAAATTGTTGCTTATGAAATTCACAAGATCACTGTCAAAGTGATTGTTTGCAGATGAAAAATGATGCTACCGCTTAATTGGTAACTTAAGAAGAAAGTTGAGCGTTCTCCATTTATTATTATAATTATGATTGTTTTTACAGATTACYAATGGAACATTAGATGTGAAAAAAATGATGAAGACTTGGATTGTGCATAAAGGATTTCCGTTAGTCACTGTTGTCAGAAAGGGAAAGATAATTTCARTACAACAAGAGAAATTCTTGTATCGCGTGGAACCAGAGAACTGGACATCAGATGCAAGGTTATTACCYTTTAATACCTTTTATCCATTAAAAGGAAGCTGCTGTCTTAAACCTTGTACTTCTTGCTCACTTGTATTCAGGCCTTTTAGTGTTTTCTTTGAAGGCAGGTAGTAATAGAGAATTCAGCACAGAAATTCACACATCTGATATGTGWCTGRARGTCCATGCCTATTTCCACTGAAGGAACTGGTAAAAATCGGTGACATTCTTTGTAACCTGAGTTTCTCACATGCATCCTTTCCTGAAGGTTTTAAGCTTGACATCATGASTTGGTTTTGAATACCAAAAGGCAGATCTCGTAGGTAGATTTCTTTTAATTTGTAAAGGTTTTGTGAGTTTAACAAGAATGTGAAGAAAGGCAGTTTGCAGAAGTTTTACAAATGCTTGTGTCCTRCTTTAGAGCCTCTGCTTCTTACTGCCAAAATTCAGTGTATATCTTGGGCTTCGTTACGGGAAAGTGGAGAAGCTAAAATCAAAGCTTTCTTGGCTTTGAAATTTTAAGATGGCACTACTGCATGACAACAAATGACTGAATATATATAAAACAGAGGYAATAYGCATTGTATCAAAACYTATARGGAAATACATATGCAAGTGCTGAAGAAGCAAAGATATGGCAGTTGGTAATTTTAAAATTTAATTTGCTGCAAATGTAATTTACCTCATGACCTCAACAGTGTCATGTAACAAAAATAAGTGTGAATTCTTTTGAGATATTCCTGGTTTTATACAGTTGTTTGTATACTGTTGTAACAGGAGCCTAGTCCTTGCATCATCTTGGAGAAAATGAGGTCTTGGAGAAAATTTGAGGTCAAAGAAATTTATATCTTAAAATGTAGAAATTTAGAGGGCTCTGGTTTATTTTTGTTATGTGGAGGAAGATAAACAGTATGGGGTTGAAAGGTAAGGGAAGAAGGGAAGGATTTTTAAGCTAAGTAATTTCTGTTTCTAGCTGATGTC
Source organism: Malurus melanocephalus (assembly GCF_030028575.1). Classification (NCBI taxonomy): domain Eukaryota; kingdom Metazoa; phylum Chordata; class Aves; order Passeriformes; family Maluridae; genus Malurus; species Malurus melanocephalus. The sequence continues at coordinate 1,175,301 of NW_026623416.1, read as the reverse complement.
AATTTGGGGCATGAAAAGATTTTGAAGAGGAGCATCTGTTTGAGTCACGTATAGAGGTGGTTGCTGTCAAAATCAGATTAATATGTGCAGCTTCCTTCATCCCACTCGGACTTGTGTTCTCTCTAAATAGCCAAGTCCTTGTCATCACTATGAGCCTCCTTAGCATTTATTCTTGCYGCTTGCAGTTCACTTACAAAGGTCTTTGTGATATGCAATTAATTATGGTTTCTATTCCCATGGTGTCATGGTTTGGACTGTGCTGAAAGCCAAAAAGCACTGCACCCAGGACGTTCCCTCCCTTCCCCCCACCGGAGAGGGAGAAGGAAGAGCAAAAGCCCAATTAACACGAAAATTTATGGCTTTCAGATAACATAACGTAATTGRGAGAAAGATACGTATGTGCTCCARARAATRGTCAGACAGGCTGAATAACTTAAGTTGCAAAATAGATTTATTACTACAAACTAGTAAGAATATTACAGCACTTGGGAGGGGAACAGAGATAGGGACAAATTTACAAGGAGAAGAAAAATAAAAACGGACATTTTAAGACACCTGTTACCCTTTCTGGGACCCGTCTCTTTCCCAGGTCCTCCCTCTCCACCCCCCCATGTTTTTCCCGCACACATAGGGGACAGGAATGAAAGTCTAACATAGATCGAACCACTCATTACAGTTGTTGTCCAGCATCATAGGAGAAGTGTTCTTACAGCTCCAAGCTGTGGAAGTTTTTTTTCCCAAGAGCAGTCAGTGTATAACTGCTGGTGGCGAGGGAGATTTTTTCTTTACCTCGTAGGATAAAGAAAGAATGTCCTTCAAGGCCAAACTGTGTTGTTTCGGTAGCGTAAGACCAGTATCACAAATCTCCTGGCAGAACACAGTTTCACTTGCTTGAGCGGGGGCACCTCTCCCTCCCCGCAGAACTCATTTTCTTCTTAGCATCAGCTTGTTTCAAACGTCGGGGGGGGGCCAAGCCTCTTCCCCCTTTTTGGCTTCTAAGCAGTTCAGCCCAGTCTTCAAAGGCCAGTTTGTTTTTTTTCCTCACAGCAAGGTTGCTCTCCTTTTCTATACAGGTCTCTCATTGATGAAATAGTCCTTTTGAGAACAACTTATTTTTCTCCATGCTCGAGAACCACAGCACAGCACAGCAACYCATCCCATCTCCTCTTTACTGTGATCTTTGGGTCTCCATTTTTTTTCTTACATCTCCTCACCCTCCTGCTCTGTTTTTCCCAGTGCACGATACTAAAACTAAATACTAACAACTTAAAACTACATGGCGGCCGCCCCTATCTTGTTTTGAATTCTTTCTTAAGTACAGGACAGTACGTCATCACAGAGATGTAACCAACCTGTGCAATTGGCCCAGGCCTGATGGTCAGCCTGTCCATCAACCTCAGAGCCATGATGGATTGGCTCTAAAACACAGGGGGTTGGGSTCCTTTTGCTGGAGAARAAGGAGAAAGTTTCTAGWACTTCCTCACAGGAGCCATCTTTGTGGTTTCTTGGTCCCATCCCCCCAYCACCAAAAATCAGACCAAGTAAAACCATGACACATGGTTTGGAACTTGAGTCTTGTASTTGGATCAGTTTTGGTTTTAATTAAAACTTGTAAAAGATCAGAAAAGCAACACTGGACTCTAGTGAAAATAATACTGTATGAATTTCTGATACAGCCAGCAATTTACTGTCTGTATGATTTTGGACAAGCTACTTAGCATGGTGGAACTGATAAAGGAGAACTAGAAGTGGAGTCCATCAGGGGTCCATATACTGGGGCTAGTACAAGTTATGATCTTCATCAATGATGTACATAGYGGGATCAAGTGCCCCAGAGAATTTGTGGRTGACACCAAGCTGAGTGGTGCCATTGATGTGCTTGGGGCAAGGGATGCCAGAGGGACCTGGACAAATTCAAGCAGAGGTCTTTGGTCACAGCAGCCTCTGGTATCAACATAGACTGGGGCATGAACGGGTCAAAAACAGCCTTGCAAAGGAGGACTWGGGGGTGTGGTAGTACTGGACAGAGGCCAGCAAATGTGTATGCACAGCTGTGCATGCACAGCCCTGAATTCCACTTACATCTTGAGGTGCATCCGCAGCAGCGTGGCCAKCAGGGCTCACTGGGGKTTAATTYCCCTCTGCTTYGCTCTGGTGAGACCCCACCTTGAACATTGCACCCAGCTCTGTGATCCCAGTGCAGGAAGGACAYAGACCTGTTGGAGRGAGTCCARAAGAGGTTCCCAAAAATCATCAGATGGACAGAACACCTCTCCAAGGGCATACAGTTTGGGCTGTTCRCCCTGGAGAACARAAGCCTCTGGGGAGACCTCACTGCATTCTTTCAAGTACTTAAAGGAAAGATGGGGACAGACTTTTTTGCAGGTCCTGTAGTGATAGGACAAGGAGCAATGGTTTTAAGATGAAAGAGGGTAGATTAATACTASATATAAGAAATCATATTGTTATTGTAAAGGTGGTGAAACCAGTGGGACTGGTGGCCCAGAGAGGTGGTTGATGCCCCATGCCTGAAAACATTCAAGGCCAGGTTGGATGGGACTCTGAGCAACATGGTCTTGTTGACGATGTCCCTRCTTATTGCAGGGYAGTTRAACTAGATGACATTAAAAAGYCTCTTTGAACCCAAGCTATTCTMTAAAATTTACCCATTTCTCAACATGGTGGGACTAAAAAAWATAATTTCTGTGCATGCTGTGCATTTATTCTTTCATCTGTTCTGATTATATGTGCRATTTATACTTTAGTATTTTACACAGCGTTCAGTGATTCTAGTATTATTAGTATACAAAAGTGCTTAAAATAAACCATTCAAGAGAGATAATGTGTATATAATATGTCAGTAAACATTTGTTTTCCTTTGCAGTTACCTGTGGCATATTCCTCTCACATACATAACAAATAGGTGCAACTTTACCCATTGTACCAATTCATATTTGCTGGATCAGAAGTCAGGTATGTGACTCAAAGCTTTGGTAGCAAGTTACTTCAGTGTTACAGGTGTACRATTTTTCTGAGCACACCCTTGAGTAAGATGCGATGGTAAAGACATAGAAGGYACAGAATAATTCTAGTGATCTGGAGCAAAGCATTGCTGCTGTTGTCTTCATCAGCAAGTTGGTTCCCTATAGCATTTTATGTATCAATAAATAGCAGCAACTGGAACAGAAGCACAAGTTTGAAATTTGTAAAAGGCTATGCTTTTCATCACAGTGCATACACAAAATCTCTCAAATTGCATGTTCTTTAGACAGAAATTACTGTACAAGTTCGTCTGCCAGTTTGCTGAAATGTTAGGAAGTAACTTTCCACTGAAATACTTTTATTTAATTGTGTAGGAAAATASTGTATTTGAAACAGTAGATGGTGCTGTTTGAAAGAAGGACTGGACAAAAGGAGAAAAACTGACTGCACAGATGCAACTTGGGGCAGACTATGATAATGTTAATTCAATCAGATGTAGGAAGAAGGATGAGGAAGTATAACCTGGAATTTTTGAGCTCCCTTTTGAAATCTTTGTAGCGTGTTTTCCTTCTTTATAGTAGGGTGACATAGTGTAAAAGAATTTACTRTCTTTCTAGGGTACTTCATAGACTTTGATTTGAACAAACAGTTGTTGAATGTTTCCTTCTGCTGATGCATATTGTCTGTCCRTTAGCTGTCATTGAGCTTCCAGAAGAGGTGGAATGGATAAAATTCAATGTGGACATGAACGGCTATTACATAGTACACTATACTGAAGACTGGAAAACACTGATTGATTTGCTGAAAAAAAACCACACTGCTCTGAGTCCCAAAGACAGAGCAAATTTGATCAACAATATCTTCARTCTTGCACAGTAAGACTTCTGTATTGGAAAATGTATTTAATGTGTGTTTGGAGTTTTTTCCAAGTCAGAGAAGATCAGATTTAGTTTCTAGAGRCAAATGCTTTAGGGAAGTTTTAATTCAGTCTTCAATAGCCTTGTTGGAACTGTTCATTGATGCTTCCATATTGGCGCTAGTTATTATCTCCCTGTTCTTTGTAGCATCATCTATTTGGATCACACAGAGCCACATGATTCCATTTCRGGATGACACTGTTTTCTTTAATGTCCAATAATCTGCCTGCTAGACAGTTTTCCTGTAGTCTAGTGCTCCACTTTAGAAAAGTAAGGTATTTCACTCTTGAATTTTTACTGGTGCCCTGTTGAGTCTTTTACCACCACTGTCAGAGCAGGTGAGACGGAACAGTTGTGGGTAGTCTCTTTGGAAGTTGCTACTGTATCTAAGTACCCTCATTTATGATTAATACGTTCAGACATCCTTGCCACACTTCCTTACCAATTTTCAATTTTTGTTAGCTGAAGACATGTTAATGCCCAAAATTGCTATGTTGTAATCYTACTGAAGTTATATAGGTATAAATTGTTTCTTACAGCACTCCTTCTATTCACTTATCTCTCTATTAGTGTAATGGAAAGCTTAACTTCTGATCTTGTTTCAGGGAGGCCTTTTGTTTTTTAATCCACTTTAATGTTTGTGTTTACTGACCCATAGACGAGGAAAGGTGTCTCTGGAACAGGCCTTTGAGTTGATTGATTACCTTCACAAAGAGAACAGCACTGCACCACTTACTCARGCTTTGTTTCAACTGAATCTTATATACAACCTTTTAGACAAAAAGGGTGAACAACAACTGGCAGCACGAGTCATGGTATGTCTTCTTTTTTCATAAATTACAATTTGAAATAATTAGCTATAATGTTCTTCATAGTTACATTATGTTTTTACATGTTGACTGCTGAACATATTCAGTGATTTCACTGAGTTGGATGGGGATTCTAGAGAGTTGCCAGTCTTGCCAGCTTTTGCTAATGATCTCTTACTGAAATGCTACATTTTTGGGCCAGCTTCTTCCCCTCTCATTCCCCTGTTTCCATACCATACTCAAATGCCCCAAACTGTTTTATAGGGAGTGTGGTGCAGTTGAAACACAGTACTGTCTGGAGCTAAAGTCTGTTAACTGTCTATTAAAGTGCCTATAAAGGTCAATTTTGTACAACTATGTMATTMATAAGAGTCCRTTTRATTTTTCTTATACAGAAAAGTTATTTTCAAAAATTAGAGTGGCTGGAGATCATAGATCTAATTGTTTTGTAGAGAGACAGGTGAAAAAAGCAGAACTGTTTTTGGTGAAAATAGAAACACAAGTATGGTTGTCATTGTCCCCTTCCACTTGAGGAATATATTTTTACAGTATAGTGCTATAGACTKGGCAGTGAAATCAATATTGCAGTTTAAGTTCTTTATGAGGATATAGCTYTCATTTTTCTGTTTACCCTCTTATTATGGACCTTCTTCTCCATATTCATCTACTGGTTTAAAATTATCCTTGCTGCTTTACATTTTAAAATGTCAGTAAAAATCTACAAGAAAATTTAATAAATTATTAGATGTTATTTCTTTATGCTAGGTAGGGATAATTAGTGAGCACCTAAGGAAACATAAGAAGCAAAAAAGCACTATTATAATAACTTTCCTTATTTAGAATTTACTCTTAAGTTTTTACCTATCTGCTATAATAAACTGCCCAAGCTCTGGTTTGTAATGCAGAGCCTAGGCAGTTTTATTTTAGTTCAAACGTTTCAGCTGAGATGTGGTTGCTGGTAAGGCATCTAGCTGTGGTTTTGGCAAGCTACAGAATTACAAAACTGAAGGGTGTTCAGCTCCTAGACAGACAAACGTTGTCTCTTTGTTCTAAAAGAAGGTATATTAACTGTGACTTGGTGACATTGAACATGCTGAAGTTGTAGTTAGTTGAGCTTGTAAGCTGCTTATGAGCAAGTCTCACCTATGACTCAAAGAGCAATCTTTGGTTTCTGTGTACAATTTAAGATGTAATCTGGCCCATCTTTCAGATTTATGTAGTATCTGATACTTGTTCCTGCATTTAAGAAATAGCATGTGTAACTTATAATAAATAGATGAAAAACTACTATGTTTTAACTTCACAGTTCTAAAGCTTAACTTTTTTTTTTTTTATTACTTGGAACTAATTTTTTTGTATAGAAAATCCTCTTGGAGGGAATTAGCTATTGCTAGTAACTTTCTCCTCCTTTAGCATAGGATAGAGGACTTACTTGGAGGTAAAATTGATCTACARCACTGGACAGATGATGGGACCCTGTCTGAACGAGAGCTCCGTTCAACACTGCTGGCTTTTGCCTGTACCCATGACATAAGAAACTGTAGAACAACTGCCACAGAGATGTTTGAGAAGTGGATGAAGTCTAATGGAACAGTGAGGTACCACAAAAACTGAGCTTCCACTTCGTTTACCCATCTGTTTTCCTGTTACATTGCCACCACTGCACTGGGGGAAAATACCCCAACAGTAGAGCAGAACAATCCAAAAAAAAAAAACCCCACACCACACCACCACCACTAACCTAGTATGGGTAAAGCACATAATTTGGTCTTCTATTGGTAAAGTAATTCTATATTTTACTGTTCCGTATGTAGAAGTAATTCTGTTTCACAATGAGAGGATGACAGCTAGATTTTGTTTCCAATCTAAGTGTGATTGCAAAACCAGCCACAAATTGCATTCAGGTGCGTTTCCTGAGCTGTATGCTGAAAGAAGATTACTTCGTGTCAGAGCCAAAGCACACCTTTTTGTCGTGAAGAATTAATTCGGGTCTGGATTCATGTSCATTTTGAGCCATAGAATATTCTCAGTTCTTTTGTACCATTTACTGTGTTTTCATGTGACTAATAACGATTTGCTTTTCCCTAGTGACTGAAAGTATTAGATTGGCATAAATTCAATCCAGCAAACTTTAACAATTGCTACAGAATCAAACTGCTCTAAAGAGAAGCATCTCTTTCAACTTGGTCTTTTAAATTTGTGACTTCTCTTCCTTCTTTTCTCATGTGAGCATTTTTATGCTTCCTTTTTTTATTTGTTTTGTTGCTTTTGTTTTTCTCTATAGTTTGCCTAGTGATGTTATGAAAGCCGTATTTACAGTTGGAGCCAAGTCTGATGATGGCTGGGAATTCCTCCTGAAGATGTACTTCTCTTCAGTTTCTGAAGCAGTGAAAAGCAAAATGATTGAAGCCTTGGCGAGCACAGAAGATGCCAGGAAGCTGATCTGGTATGAAGGAGCGAAAAAGCTATATGCCTTGTAAATAAAATCGTGTTCGAAAAGTGCATTGGCTTTTTTTTGTTGTTGAAAAAATTTCTGATTGATAAAGAGAATCTGCATGTTTTGCACAGGCTTCTATCCGCATGAAGAACCTGATATTTTTCATTTAAAAATAACTTGGATAACAGGGCAGCACAAAAGACCARATTCTGAATATGCATTAAGAGAAAAGAATTGAATTTAAAGGCTTTGCATTACTGGTAACACAAAATTTCAGATTTTGCGGTACAGATAACAAAATTGCAGGTTGTTCTATAGAACCTTAACAAATTGGTATATCTTTATAATCAAAACAATAACTGGTTGAGATGGTTTTTTGTTTGAATTTTTTCCTCTTCTTTTTTCCTTACTTTTATTTGCGTGAAATTTTGACTTTATATTGTGTTCCTCTCTATAAACTAAAACTTGGTACTGCATGCAGAACACAAATGTGTCGTGCTAGTTTAGTCTTCAGCTTCCCTCTCTTACCTCTTCAATGTATTGTTTTTCATTTACAAGTTGCTAGAATTTACTTCATCTTTTACAATGCCAGTGAAAATTCAGTTACTTGGTTTAGAGCTAAGCTCACTCTGATTTTTGGAAATTAGGCTAAGTAAGTACAGTTGTAATAAAATGTAACATCAGTTTCTTCCGATGCTTGATTACTATATCATCCTTTCCGTCTAATTGAGGACTAACAAGAAACCCATGTGAACATACCAATAAGATGTTTTTTTTTTTCCTGTCTCCTTTCATATGTTTTGTCTCCTAGGCTAATGCAGAATAGTCTTGAAGGAGAAATCATYCGGTCACAGGAGCTTTCACATATTATAGCAACTGTTAGCCAGAGTTTGCCTGGATATTTGCTGGCCTGGGACTTTGTCAAAGAGAACTGGGAAAAGCTTACACGAAAGTAAGACTTTTGATGCAACTGAAACTTCAGAGTTACTGGTGGCAAAAGCACCTGTTTGTTTCTTTCAAACAAGACAATAAATAGTTGCATTCGTATAAGATTYGTAATAAAATTATAAAGCATGGTTTAAAACTGGAGTTTGCAGATTGAATTTGCTACATAAACTTTGAAATTTCACGAGTCATTGGTGGGACTTTGGAGCTTCCTAGAATCTCAAGAGTAATCCTAAACAATCTTGATCTTAATTTCTCTAAAAAGGTTGCTCTATCTAAGATGATTGGTTCAATTGCAGGATATTTTTGTGGAGCACATAGTTACAAAAGGAGACTCAGGGAATTAATTTAGCTTCTTTTTTTCTGCATTGTTACAGCACTCCTAAAACCAAGTAATCAAAAAAACCTACTTGCTTCAGAAATATGTTTACTTAACTGGCCTTGAATGGTACTCAGTAGCATTCAGTAGCAAAGCTGGCCTCTCAAGTCTTCAAAAAGCTAACAGTACTAGAAATCTGTTTCTAAATCACAGCTTTGATTTTGAACAGTTTCACGTTGCTAAAAAAGTAACTCCTCAGAAAATTTCTGCTCTAGCAAGCTCTTCRTAACTGATATTACAAAGTTACTTTGCTTGAAACAAAACCTGGTTGCCGGTTCAATTATGGTAGAGCTTTAGAACACATATACCACAAATATGGATCTTGGTATTCATTGTGTGTTGTCCTCAGTTTTTTACTATTTGATCTGTGATAGAATTTTGAAAATTTTCTATGGCTTTTGGTCTGGTGTTCATTTTTAGAGAGAATAGGGAACTAGAGCCTTGGATTTCTAAGATCGTATGTTTCCTTTGAAAAATAAGGCAAATAATTGTGATGTAAGGTATTAAATTCAAGTGCTTTTAATAATTTCCAACTAGTAGACAAAAAAAGTAGAAATAGTAGAAAAGAATGCATRCATATACTGAAACTGCATGTTAAGGTGTCTTGTAGCTGAAAAATATTTGTTTGTCTTTCAGGTTTCACCTAGGGTCATATACCATCCAGAATATCATTAGCTGGTCAACTTCTCAATTTGCAACAAAGGCACATCTGCTTGAGGTTGGTGGCTCAATCTACCAGACAGGGGTGTTTTCTAATGCTAGCGCAGTTTTCATTTAGTTGAAGGATGAGGAAAACACATGTTCATATGTTGTTCATATCCTTGACACCCTTCTTCAAGGATATACATCACTTGCTTTCCCTATTTCGTACATGGCAAATATATGCATAAAATACCTCTGAGATTATATATTGGGTCTGTGACAGAGTAGCATTACAAAGTTCAACCTGGTAATCTCACTAAATTATTTGTTCTGTGTATAATTTTGATCTAGATTTTGTAAACAAGYGATTCTTTCTGTATCTGAAAAGTGATACCATAAAAATTGGCATAAAAATTGCTTTATGCTGATTTTTTTGGGTCAGCAATCCCAAAGAGTTACTGTGGAAATTGAGTATCAGCCAAGAGCTGTTAATAGCTTTTAGAAAACTCTGCTGTCGTCCCTAACAAGGCCTTGAAGTTAATGTGTCAAGAATCGTTTTAAGTTTTATTCTTATGTTTTCAGTCATATAATTTGTAGAAATAGTTGTTAATGGTTTGATGTATAATATTTTAAGTGTTAGCATTGACAGTTATAATGATGATTGGGTGTGGAGGCTGTTCCAGAATGCYGAAGAGGCTTGCTTGTAGCAACCAGTTTGTCACAGAATACGACTACTTTGATTTTACACTGTGTTTGCTTTGTGATACGGTAAATTAATGTTTATTGGTGAAATGATATATTGAAACCAAATGAGTTATTGCTGCTGCATCCATGAAAAATGCTTTCCTTTGCATTTTGGGAACTCCTTTGAGAGGTGTGCTTATCCCATAGATACAAACCATTCTCAAAAATGGATTTCCTGTAACATGTGTAGCCTTTGATGCTGAATCTATTTGTGTGGCTAGTGTTGATTTTAATTAGGATATCCTTCTTCTTCCTTTATTCTTGCTTTGCAGGTCAAGTCATTTTTTGAATCAAAATCAGAGGAGAGTTCTCAACTGCGTTGTGTAAAAGAGGCAATTGACACAATTCAACTCAATATCCAGTGGATGGAAAGGAACTTAGCAAAGCTAAAAGAACTGCTGTAGTGCATATAATRTTGTGCTGTGTCAGCCATTTAGGAGCTCTGTGAGCAGTTATTGTGTTTCTTTTGCAAAAGCCRGGGTGAAACCAGGCATCACTGCAACATTGCACTATTAAGGAGTCTAGATAGCTCAGGGCATGTCTCAGATAAATTTTTATTTTCCTTGAAGCATTTTTGAGCAATATGTAAGTATTTACCCTGAAACTGTTTTCATCTATAGACCAAACATCTGCACAAATGATGAAATATAATTTTATATGTGAAACTTATGCCCTTTCCTTTGGATTTATGTTGTAGTTTTTTGGCAGTGGGTTAATACTGACAGTCAGGTAAGAAAGAAATTATTACCATGAACTGTTACTTTGCAGACTGCTCATTGAGCAGTAGATTTTTTTAAATGCAAAACTATATGTGGTTTCCACATTTGTAGATATAGAAGTTATTGTGAGACAGAATTATATTTCAGATACATATGTAGTAGTGAATGTTACGAAGTTCAAGAGGCGAAATAAATACAATTCCAATTTGATTCAAGKTTGGATTTTTTGTTTTTGTGGTGTTATTTAGGAATTATACATTAAAAARAATCTCATGCTAATATATACACTGTTCTTATGTAAAGTGGCTGGTAGTAATATGGAAAAGAAGAAAGAGATAGCAAAACCAAGTGTTTGAGAGATGGGATTTCCGGAAACTGTGATGTGATCTTGGAACTTTTACTCTGAATTTATCAGATAGTTTTGAGAATCTTGTAATTAATCACAGAACTTTGACTGATTTTGTTGTGTTGGTCTCTGAACAGCTGCAYAAAATTGTATTTTTGCGGGTTGGTTCATCTGTTAGACTGACTACTGATTTGTTTCCTTTTGACTACTGATTTTCAATTTCACCACTTGTTGCAGAGGATTTGCAGTTAATAGATATGCCAGTCRCTTCCATTTGTGTCAACTTCTGGTTTTTCATTGCCTGATAACTCACAAATCTTGGTATAATAATGATCTTTGCTCACTCTTTATGGTATTAGCTTTAGGAAAGCTTCTAATTTAGATTTTAATAATTTGGTTTTCTACTATTGTGAAATATCTTGTGAGACAAATCCTCAAAGTCCTTAAAAGAATAGGAACTAAAACGCTAATGTGCTCCACTAGAAAGGTGAAATACCTGCAGTGCAATTTGTCTTCCAGAAGTAGTGAAAAAAGCTATTCCACACATCCCATGGGGATAGTATGTATATACATGTATATACTTTTTTGTCTTTTCATTTCACTRCCAGTGTACCTTTTGTAGATTCACGCAAGCAGATTTAGCACTGTTGTTAAATTATAGAATGAGAATTGCAATTAAGTATATTCTTGGATTTTTTTTACTGTCATGTGTTATTATTTTGATTCCTCCTTTATTTTTAATCTCGTAAGTTCTACGGAAATATTATTTCTGTCTTTGAATATAGGTGTGYTTATATACACATGCACACACATATATATGTCATCTTTTTCTTCGTAGTTACTTCTTAAATTAAATGAGAAGGCAGTAGTTAATTTCCATTTTTCTATTCCTTTTGTACCCTCACTTGTGTTTTATTTCATCCCTGGCCACAGTATTGAGTAATATAAAGTTTAAAAGCAAAATGGTGAAAGGGAATCCCATCTTCCTCCCGGTTTCTGCTCTGGAATTTCAAAAATTTACTATTCTATTCAAATGCTTTAGTGACACCTATGAAGAAATAAAGTGGAGCTGAGTTTTAGACAGGAAAGTGTACCAAGAAAATCTGGAAAGTTGGGGAGATTTTTTCATTTTACTATGCATTTGCATTGGTATGCATACTTTTGTTATGCCAGTTGTTGGCGTTTCAAAATTGTTTTTCTTCTAGGGAGTCTTCAGCTCTGTTAATTAGTTGTACTGAAGTCTACTCCTCCCTCTATGAGAAATGTTTAAATATAATTCTTTTTTGAGTATACTGGGAATTGATGAAGACTGAAATGGCTAAGACCTGGTGCAACGTGGACAGCCTTTGCTGGCAAGACTAGTGTTGGACGTGGGCTTAGGGCAGGGTGAGGGTCAGGAAAATGGTGAGGTGTCAGTGCAAGACAAAGAGCAGAAACTCAGCGTTAGGAGGGCTGTGAAAAAGCAACCAAGGGGAGGTGAAAACTGCCACTTCTTCCTGAGAGCCAGAAAGAGTTGTATGTCCCATTAGCTGGGTTCTGGTTAGGATTAGTGTGAGGGCTAAGCTTAGCCATAGGTGCAGAACAAAACCTTGAACTGTTCAAGCTAACCCAGGTAGTTCAAGATTAGAGAGTATTTAGTGTAACTAAGAAGTACTTAGACTACCAAGTGTTGGGCACTTAAGTATTAGGGGCTGTACAAAATGCAGACTAATAGGCTGAAGTTTAGAAAGGAAATGTTTCCTGGGATGCCTTAGGAATTGGCTTAATGAGCCATCCTTACCAGTGCTAAGAGGGATGACTACAGAATTTAAAGATATAGCAGGACTTCTGAACAAGTATACATCATTGGGGTAGGGTTGATTTGGGAGTGGAGAGCACTGTGACATACCAAGTTTGGCCACTCCCAGTAGGATGTAGCTCCCACATTACCTTCAGTGTCTTTGATGCTACTGGCACAAATGTACAGCAGCATCCTTTCATTGATGATGCAGCTTCTCAGCCCAGAAGCTGTGCAAGAATAGAGTGGCCACTCAGGGTTTGCTCCAGCACTTGGAACTGTCTTTCACCTCTTCAGCTCCAGGTCTCCAACCCGTTTTGCTAAAGCTCTGGGGTGGCAAGAAGAGAAGGATCCTCTTGCCACCCTGTCGTGGGTTTAAAGCCTGAAATTCCCTTTCCCGGCCAATGCACCAGAAATGTCGTGGTTTGAACTGTGCCCACGACGTTCCCTCCTTTCCCCCCCACCGGAGAGGGAGAAGRGAGAGTGAAAACTCAATTAACACGAAAATTTATGGCTTTGAGATAAACATAATTGGAAGAAAGATACCTATGTACTCCACAAAGAGTCAGACAGGCTGCATAACTTAAGTTGCAAGATAGATTTATTACTACACACTACTAAGAACGGCACTGGGTGAAAAAACAAAGATAGGGATATTTACAAAGAGAAGAAAAA